>NC_085022.1:6074091-6131591 GCF_963692335.1 Osmerus eperlanus
CCAATTTCCAAGAACCATGGATTCGATAAGACACGCGCGATTCTCATTTCGGTTCCTAACTTTATTAAGAAGGGTATTATGATCCCTTTGTGGTATTTTTCTATTGATACCATTGCAAGTGGTTTCTTATGCCCTGTCGCTTGTACTCCCCTGGTTGAGCCTTTCACATGGCTACAGGCTGACTTTACACCTCAAAAAGCTTTTTTAGTTACATAGTGGATACTAGGCTTCAGGATAAGATAATAGGCCTACACATGTTGTTGAATAAATAGGCTACAGGAAGCGTGACATGTTAATTTTTCCCATAAATATCAAATGATATTCTCCTGTTTCTATTTGCACATCAGTCAGAGCTAGCTAACAGAACATTAGGCAATATTGTGATATTTTTTCTCTACAACATATTATTGGAATCGGAACCAAGGTTTGATAAGAACCATATTTGAAAACCTGAATCAGAATCGGAATAGATCAAATTGAAACAATACCCAACCCTACTCACACGACACTCTACAAACTCATTCTATTGCTCAAGTTCCTGAGAGAGGCTAGCCACCTAGGGGTGGGATTGGGTAACTGCAGCCTGTGGCTGTAGGCTGTTGTGAAGGGTGTCCACTACCTTCTATTTCCAGGTGCAAACACCCAGTCACACCCACAGCTGGAAGCCCCGCCTCACCCCCAGGTGAGCAGCATGACTGCAGCCCCAGGCCTGACTCTCTGAACTTTTACCCTTCACCTTTAACATTTGACCCTCTCTGACCTCTGGTCGATAGCCCCAGCACCCGCCGTTCCAGCTCCTCCTCCTGCACCTCCAGAGGAGCCGAAGGAGGAGGAGGAGGGCAAAGCGCCCTCTGGTGGCCCTGGGCAGGAGGAGCACACTAGGGCTGGGCTCTGCTGCAAGGTGACCGCTCCTCGAAGGCTACGATCCCTGCTACAGTACCGCCTCCCTGCTAGCATCGACCCCTTCACCAGTGAGACCCCCGCCCGCCCTCCTCTCCTTTCCTCCTCTCCTCTCCCTCTAAGCTTTTGCAGTTGTTGTTGCCTATCTGTTTAAGTGAGACCTACCTGTATTCATTTACATGGAGTTAAACATCAGAACTCTCTCCCCTTCCCCCCTGCTCCTTCCCCCCACCCCCCACCCCTCCAAGACCTGGTGTACGTGCTGTGGCTGTTCTTCGTGACCTTGGCCTGGAACTGGAATGTCTGGCTGATCCCGGTGCGCTGTGCGTTCCCATACCAGACTCCCGGTAACATCCACATGTGGCTGACCATGGACTACCTGTGTGACCTGCTCTACATCCTGGACATGCTTCTCTTTAAGCCGCGGTTGCAGTTCATCCGCGGCGGGGACATTGTGGTGAGAACATGCCACACGACTGGAGATTTCATGCCCATGGAACTACACCTAAAGCAACCTCAATTTAGCAGACGCTTTTATCCAAAGCGTCATACATCGAGGGGATTTCAACCTGCAACCTCTTGATCTGCAGACACATGTTCACTGCTGAGCCAACACCCACCCCAGAGAATGAACATCCAAGGGTGGAATGAAAGGGGGAGGCAAATCATTTTGGGGGGGAAATCGATAATGTTTGTATTTGTCACTGTTTCCTACTACAGTGTGACCAGAAGGACATGAGAAAGAATTACATGAAGACCACGAGATTCAAGGTAGCATACTCATTTAGTCTTTTTTTTTTTTTTATTAACTTTTTTTGTTAACTTTTTTTACTCCCTGTTGTACTCTTGTTGGACCGTATTAGCAGTGCTGAGTAGTTAAGAAGAGTTGTGTGTGTATGTGTGTGTGCGTGTGCATGTGTGTTTGGGTATGATGACTGTGTTTTTCTGTGTTCCAGTTGGATGTGGCCAGTCTTCTTCCCCTAGAGTTGTTCTACTTCAAAATAGGGATAAACCCTATCCTCCGTGTCCCACGCCTACTAAAGGCAAGGCTCTCATTGGTCATCCGCCTACAACCTACACACCTTGATACCAGTAGGAATGTCTCTTCGGTAACTAATCTCTCTGTTGTTGCCATACCTTTCCAGATCATGTCTTTCTTCGAGTTCAACGAGCGTCTGGAGGCTATCCTGACCAAAGCCTATATCTACAGGTGAGCTGCACAGCAAGAGTGTTCCATTGACTCACCACTAGGTGTCATCACTTGTATCGGAAGGTCTGGTGTGCAGTGATCTGTGCTATGTCTCTCTCTCTCTCTTCTTTTCACTCTTCCATTCTATCTCTCTCCCTCTTTCCCTCCCTCTCTCTTTTCTATCTCCTGTTTCCTGACTATCTCTTGCCCCATCCAGAGTGATCCGGACAACCAGCTACCTGCTGTTCTGCCTGCACTGTAACGCCTGTCTGTACTACTGGGTGTCTGACTACGAGGGCCTGGGTTCCACTAAGTGGGTTTACAATGGCGAGGGAAACAGGTGAGTTCACCAGTGGCCTCTTCATCAATATCATCATCTTCATCCTCCTAAATTCTCATTATTATCATGATTACGGGGTTCGATGGTTGGGGACGGCTGTGGTTCTGGGGGTAGAGAGGGTCGTCTGTTAATCGCAAGGTTGGTGGTTCGATCCCCGACTCCTTGAGCAAGACACTGAAACCCAAGTTGCTCCCGATGGCCAGGCTAGCACCTTGCATGACAGATCTGACGTCATTGGTGTATAAGTATATGTGTGGTGTATAAGTGTATGAATTGTCGAGTGAGAGGCATAATGTAAAGCGCTTTGGGTGTTGGGACAGAACAGGAAAAAGTGCAAATTAAATGCAGTCCATTTAACATTGCATCCTCACATCAACATCATCGGTATCACTACCAACATCATCATCTTCCTCATTATCCCCACCACCACAGCCATAATTGTCATCACCATCTACTTTCCTCCTTTCCTTTTCTCCAGCTATATCCGTTGCTACTACTATGCTGTGAAGACCTTGATCACCATCGGCGGTCTTCCGGATCCAACCACTCTGTCAGAGATCATCTTCCAGCTCATCAACTACTTTGTTGGAGTGTTTGCCTTCTCCATCATGATTGGACAGGTGGGTTTCCATCATGATAGGACAGGTGGGTCTCCATCATGATAGGACAGGTGGGTCTCCATCATGATAGGACAGGTGGGTCTCCATCATGATTGGACAAGTGGGTCTCCATCATGATTGGACAGGTGGGTCTCCATCATGATAGGACAGGTGGGTCTCCATCATGATTGGACAGGTGCGTCTCCATCATGTTAGGACAGGTGGGTCTCCATCATGATTGGACAGGTGGGTCTCCAAGATAGTCACTGCCTTACAAACAGATGGTGAAGACATGCAATATTATCATTAGCATTGAAATAAGGTTTATATCTTAAGGTCTATATATATATAGATCTGGTATATATATACTGTATACAGTATATGTGTCTAACAGTCTGTTGTTTAAGTTTACAAGTTTTCAGACTAAAGATTTGTTAACAGTACTGAAGAATTTGCATTCTTTCAAATCATTAATGGATGGACATGTTGGTGTTTGTTGGAAACATTTCAGACATGTCCAACATACGCATAGTGTTGTAGACGTAGACGTGATAGATAAGTGTGTCATGTCATGTCAGATGCGTGACGTGGTTGGTGCCGCGACGGCGGGAAAGACGCACTACCGTGCCTGCATGGACAACACCGTGAAATACATGGCCTCATACCGGATCCCCAGAGAGGTGCAGAACCGTGTGAAGACATGGTATAACTACACCTGGCAGTCCCAAGGCATGCTGGGTAAGGAAGCCTGCTGTGTGTGTTTATTTCTGTCTCCCTGTGTTTGTGTATTTGTGTGATTATCTTTATGTCTGTGTGTGTTTTTACATTTACATTTACATTTATTCATTTAGCAGACACTTTTATCCAAAGCGACTTCCAAGAGAGAGTTTTACAAAAGTGCATAGGTCACTGATCATAACAACGAGCCCCAAACATTGCGGGTAGCCAAACATGAAGGATATATTGTGAAAACCAAATAAGTCCCAACAGGAAGAACCATAAGAGCATGTAGTTAGACAAGTTACAATTAAACAGCAAGAACCACAAAAGTGCAAGAGTGTACCTGTGGAAAAAAGAAAGCAACAATAATATATTTTGCGGCGAGTACAATTATTTTAGGACAGTTACAACAAACAACAACAGCAACAAGTCTCTCAATAAGAGACATTGTGATCCTGGAGGAAACTAACATCAGGTCCAGCCAATCATTCCTAAGTGCTGTTGTACTCCCGGAAAAAGTGTGTCTTGAGCCTTTTCTTGTTTTTGTGCGTGTTTGGATGTGTGTGTGTAATAATCTCAGTGTTTACATACTGTAGATGAACAGGAGCTTCTGTCACAGCTGCCAGATAAGATGCGTCTGGACATTGCGGTGGACGTCAACTACTCCATCGTTAGTAAGGTGGCTCTCTTCCAGGTGGGTCACACACACGCCATAAAGCCACCCACTGATGCGGAGGAAGCTAAATGACAATGACAATACTTTAGGCGAACTTGATTTCAAGACGCTCAATAAGATGCGCAGAGTCTTACTGTGAATGGAGCAAGGTTTTTCCACCTTGGTCTAACAGTATTTCTCTTTTTGTCTCTCAGGGTTGTGACAGACAGATGATCTTTGACATGCTGAAAAGACTTAGATCTGTTGTCTACCTGCCTGGGGATTATGTCTGCAAAAAGGTACACAAGCACGCACATACACATTCACACACAACCCCCCCCCCCCCACACACACACACACACGCACACACTTTCTCTCACACCAGTCATGTGTTGCAGGGGGAGGTGGGCCGAGAGATGTACATCATTAAAGCAGGAGAGGTGCAGGTGGTGGGGGGGCCAGATGGAAGGACTGTGTTCGTCACACTCAGGGCGGGGTCCGTGTTCGGAGAGATCAGGTAGGTCCTCTGCACATCAACTAGGGCCTGCTTCAAGTACTTGTTTGACATTACATCTCCTAATGTGCAACACATAAAATGCCTTTTCTTTGAATGGCAGTTTGCTGGCGATTGGTGGTGGAAACAGGCGAACAGCCAATGTGATTGCTCACGGCTTTGCTAACCTTTTCATCCTGGACAAGAAGGACCTGAACGATATTCTGGTTCACTACCCAGAATCCCAAAAGCTTCTCAGGAGGAAGGCCCGGTGAGACCAGGACTTCTGGAGGACTTGCCTGTCCTCAGGGACTGACAACCATCTAAAAAACAACTCATATATATTGATAGACGTTGAAACAAATATATTAATGCATTTAAATCACAATCAGAAGTGACAGGAGGGGAGAGGTGAGGAGAGGAATGGGGAGGAGATGGGAGGAGAGGAGTACTGCAACAAAAGCAACAGGTGCTGGTATCAAAAATACTCATTGCCCGTTCACTCTGCCACGGCACTTAACCTCTGCACGCCTCAAGTGCTACTGTGTCTGGTGAAGGGGGTGTGGGTGTAATTCAGTTGGCTATTTGGCATTTGAATGCACATCAAAAGTTTAAAATCCGCCCCTGTATGTGTCTTTAGATAAATAGCATCTGATAAATGAATACTTAATGAATACATACAGTACATTACTATATTATTATTTTTATTATGTTTGTGCTCACAGTAAAATGCTGACCAAGGACAAAAAGCCAGCCGAAGCAAAGCCAGAAGCTAAAGTCTCCCTCCCCCCGCCCCGGGCAGGGACCCCTAAGCTGCTGAAAGCTGCTCTGGAGATGACAGGGAAGTCTGGCTTCAGAGGAACCCTGGCCAAGATGAAGGAAAGGGCCAACAAGTCCATCTCACCGCAGGTACTGTAGACAACTGTAGACACCGCTATGTACACGCGCTTTCCGTCATTCAAACGATATCCCTGTCTATCTCACCCTCCTCTACCGTGTGTCACAACCTGTAACACCCGTGTCTCCTCCAGCCCTCCATCTCCACCTCCCTGCCCACCCCCTCTCCCATCTCCACCCTCGCCCCTGAGCCTGACCGCCCCCCTGCGACCCCCTCCCTGAACTCCAACAGCTCCATGATGCTTGGCACCCAGGGAGATGACACTTTATCCTCGGACAAGGACCCAGAAGACACAGAGCATGAAGAAGGGAGGGATGAGGCAGCAAAAGGAGGGAAGAAGAGAGAAAAGAAGAAGATATGAGTAAAATATTTTAAGGGGTTGGTGGTTCAATCCCACTCTCTCAAATTCAATTACATTATTACATCTGGGCAGTGAGATAGAAGGCTGGAGCACTGGATGAGTTCTAAATCCCGATCCGAAATAACATCTAATACTTCCTGCATATTTTTGTTTTGTTCCATCTGCTTGGTTGGTCTTGTGGGCTTTACAGGAAGTAACGAGATGACATCATGACGACATTTGGCAACAAAATAATACGAATTATCCAAAGACTGACACTTCCACTTAAACCTTTCCTTAAATACCTGCAAAATCCTACTTTATTGTAGTCCTCTCCACACTTCTGTTATGAAAATTACCAGGAGAGGAGGGAAAAATGCTCTTCCTCCTTATCACTAGTGATGTATTTGCTGCTACACGCTCTCTATTTCTGTTTACTCCAAGAGTTTAAAACAAAACAATTTAGCAATAATTTCAATTGTATTTCGTTCGGATAAGATTGCACAGGATCGAGGTGTTTGTGTCTGTATGTGTGTACGTATATCTGTGTTAGTTATCAGGTCTGCTGCGGTTCTGTCTGTGAATCAACTGCCTTCTCCTGAACCCTGAACCATGGAGCTTTCTTTCGTTTACTAGCGAGAGGATCAAGCCATCATTCCTTAGACGGGCATATTGGAGAATATGATGACAAAAAAGTCAGGTTTTTATTTCCTCAGTATGAGGAATGATTTTTCTGATGTGCATAATAGATGTTTACAGCAATTTTGTAAAGATGTAAAACAAAACTTGCCTTATTTTTTCATGAATCTTGTGTTGTCGATATCTTCATAAATTTGTCTTGGATTTTTTAATTTAAGAGCTTTTTTGAATAGATTATTTGTTATGGAAATATTTTGGAAATGTATCTATTTGTATGCAGACAGGGGATTGTCCTGCTTAAAAACCACTAGAATCACTAGAATCTGAATAAACTGTTCATGACAATGTAAAAATACATGTAGAGCTGGCAGCTTCCCAACAAACTAAATATTGAATTTTCAATATTGGACCTTCATTTGTACATTTACCTACATTCTTACTGACCATAAGAAAAAATCCCTATCTTTGTTGTTGATTTATGATAAATTATATGAAAATAGGTTATGTTACTGACGATTTTAATGAGTCTATTACGTTTTGTTTCACTATATTTGTAAGTACTGTTTGATAGTAATTATGTATTTGAAAGTAATTTATTAGGAACCAATAGACCTATGACTTTTATAGTTGTTGTACAGATATATATATTCTCAGAAATAATAGGATATAATAATCAGCCACGGAAACTGCCAGATAGTAGGTTCAAGCAAAACGTTGTTGTTTTAGGGGAGGAATGCTAATTTGGAGTGTGTATTAAGTGACATAAAATGCAAAGACTTTTAATAAGATGCCCTTGCTTTTTACACTTTACTCATCTGCAAAAATGTAAGTCACTAAATAAATGTTTTGTCTGTGTGTGGAATCTATAAATTGTTGTGTATCGTTATATGTAATCTCTGTTTCGAGAGTATTGACTGAATAATTAGAACACTTTCAGTACTTACAGTAAATGAACTATCATGGAACTACATATCAATACCTAGGTTACAGTATAACATTGTTACATAGAAACTGCAATGTAGATTGTAGATACACTTCATTACCCTCCAACTGTGCCAACTCAGATCAGATCAGATTCAACTTTATTGTCATTACACAAGTACAGGTACAAGGCAACGAAATACAGTTGTAGGTCTAACCAGAAGTGCAATAGCAGCAAGTGCAGGATATACAGTGTAGTGCAATAAAGTATGGACAAAAGCTATCCGAAAAAAGTGTAAAAGTGCAGTGGAAAGTGATTGCATATTACAGTTAGAAGTACGGTGCAAAATGCAAATGTAAACAGTTGGTACTGTAAATAACAGTCGGCAGTGCAAATGAGCATAATCCAGTTCAAGTATTGTAGTGTAAGATGCATAAGTAAACAGTTGTTACTGTAATAAACAGTCAGTATTGCAAATTGACATTCCAGTAGTGCAAATAACAAAGTGAAGGCAGATGTGAGGTAGGAGAGGAGAGTTAGCAGTATATGAGGGGAGTGGATAAACGTGGGTTCGAGTTCAGTAAACTACACTTCAAGTAACAGCCTAGCCCTAGGATAGTACTAACATGTACAATGTTGTTGGGTATTATTGTATGGAACACGGAGTTAGTCCAAATTAAATAAATAAATAAATAAATAGGTAAATAAATAGATAAATACATACATAAATAAATATGGCTATGAAATAAATTCTGAAAAAAAAGATGCCAATAAACATATAAATATAGCATTATATAGCTGAATCCATTTACCAACATCAATAAATAAATACATTTATTGATTTCAAAATGACGTTTTTTTTTTCTCAAAATGACGTCTTATAGATCAAATTGATCAGCATGGCTTGTCAGGATATATTATTTTGGCACACATTGCAGATTTTGTAGAGGTACTTTAGCGGATAAGTGCTCTACAGAACATAGATATTGAAGTCTTGATCTATAAGGCCAGCATGCGATCTCTGACACGACTAATGTCTTCCATCATCTACCGAATCTAGGTGTCCCTATCTGCCTTCGATCTTGTGCAGCTGCGTTGGTCTGAAAATAACCACGCCCCTCTCGTTTGCATGTGAGACTGGAAATAAATACAGCACAGAAATAAATGTGGTGCTCGGAAATATAAGTGGCGTTAGGAAATAAAAGTATCAAAAAGTAAATAAATTTGGCATTAGGAAATAAAAGTCCCATGAAATAAATAAATGTTGTTTTTTCAAAAACGTCATTTTGAAAGAAATAAATGTATTTATTTATTCATGACGGTAAATGGATTCAGCTATATAATTATATAATGCTATATTTATATATTTATTGCCATATTTTATTTTATTTCAGAATTTATTTCATAGCCATATTTATTTATGTATGTATTTATCTATTTATTTTCCTATTTATTTCTTTAATTTTGACTAACTCGGTGTTCCATATTATATAGTTACGAGATAATTAATGTAGCCTTTTTCCAAAGTGTTATCTTTGATTGCTATAAAATGACCATTGAGTGTAAAGCTGTGAAAAAACTTTGTTCCCCAGAAAGCGAAGGTCTGGAGTTGTTGCGGGTTGCCAGATTTACAAGATTCCGGACAAGAAGAGCTCGGATCCATGTGGGATTAACAACGGTAATGTATTTTCTATAATAGATTTAGGCAGGTGTCAAACAAGGCTCGTGGTATTTTCAATGTTTTTATTGACCGTGTTCTACAGATACATCCATCAGCAGACTACGTTGGATTGTTTCACTATTTCTTTTAAACCTGGCAACCTAATGAGAACACTATCCCAGCATACCTAGCGTGCTCAACGGCTTCTCAGACCTTATGCTCATTGAAATATCTCACAGGCCTGTTCTGGACTACCAGATAAACAATCTGGACCGGGCCAGGCCAGACTATCAGAATTACCACCTAGCTTAGTCATTGACAAATTCCCCGCTTCTCTCGCTTGCTTAGTGCGAGTCGCAGGGGTGCTCGCTACAGTTAGCTAGTGGTGTTAGGACTAGTACTGTACTAACAGTGTGAGGAGAGGCTTAGACTGGAGCTAAAAGCTTTGGATCCGAACAATATGATGGAGCTAGAGACGGGAAGAACCGAACTTGGAGCAATGGCAGATTCGTTGCAGCCTCAAACTCCCAGCCGACACGAAAAGAGCCTTGGGCTGCTCACGACCAAGTTCGTCACGTTACTGCAAGAGGCCAAGGATGGAGTTCTGGACCTGAAAGCAGTAAGCATGCACCTCTTTGTTGTTGGCACGCGGATGTCATTCGAGCCCCTCTGCACCACCACATTGCAATGCTAGCTAACAAGCTAGCGTTTGAATGGATGGCCACTCAAATGATAACGTTAGCTGAGTGCTTTTCAACAGTGATTGTTAGCTTCCGTTAATAAATTAACTTGTCATTGAGTTTGACGTATGTACTAACGTTCCGCACATTTGCAAGCCCAGCTTGTGAAAGTTGGACAACTTTTCAGACTGCCCCCTGCAGATTCCACTGTGTAAAAGTGGGTCATCTTTTGTCAACCGCCTCTGAACAAACTCTTGTGAGGTTCCCACTCATCATTGTATTGGATTTGTCTTAGTGACCGTCCTGGTATTACTGGCAGAAGCAAAACTTTGAATGATGTAAACAGATGCTTTCTGTATGTATGATGTGTAGCATGTTCTAGGTCATCAATCTGGAAAGCAGTCAGCATTGTACGAACTCGTCAAACTGGTCGACAGTTTGCCCATTATGGACATCTGTGAATAGTTGTACAGTATCAGAATGAAACACACAGAGAGGACACACACACACACACACACACACACACACACACAGGCATATGCACTTCACCCACAAGGGTAAGTTTATATTGATGCCAGAAGGTTTGAAAGTCTAGGCCAGAAGGTTTGAAAGAAGGTTTCAAATAAAGATAAATAATATGTGTCCTCACCCTTTATCTGCAGGCCAGTCACAGTTACTGTGGTAGTTAGACCAGGGTGGGACTGAGCACACCCTGTTTTAACATGGCAAGTGTAGGCAGTGGCATAGATCGGCCTAAAACACACCAAACAGTTATCAGCTCTAGACATTCTGCTGTACACTTTATCAAATGCTGGTTGACGACGTGTAGTGTGACTTGGCTGTCTGTCAAAGTAAAAGCTGGAAAGTTTCTATATGGAGGGTGTTAATCATATCAAAACAACTGTTTCATTCTGTCATTTCCTGTCAATGTGTGGTTTTAAAAGTGTTGATACCATTGCTAAGTAGGCTACTCCTAGTAAGGCCATCACTTACAAAATGAAGTGATTCACACTCAC
Source organism: Osmerus eperlanus (assembly GCF_963692335.1). Taxonomy (NCBI): domain Eukaryota; kingdom Metazoa; phylum Chordata; class Actinopteri; order Osmeriformes; family Osmeridae; genus Osmerus; species Osmerus eperlanus. The sequence continues at coordinate 6,085,143 of NC_085022.1, forward strand.
CAAGTATACCCAAAACACCACATGTCATCAGTAGCAGTTCCCCTGAGCTGAGATGGTGATGGCAGGAGGTAGGGGAGGGGTTGCATCTCAGTGGTTGAGTATTTGACCGCAGATCAAGAGGTTGCAGGTTTGATTGCCCCTTTGTACATCTCTTTGGATAAAATCATCTGCTGAGCAAACACTTTCTTATTTACTACTAAGATGTCTCGCTGGTCTCTTCCCGACAGGCTGCAGACACTCTAGCCGTCCGACAGAAACGGCGCATCTATGACATCACCAACGTCTTGGAGGGCATCGGTCTGATCGAGAAGAAGTCCAAGAACAGCATTCAGTGGAAGTGAGTAACTGAATGTAGCTACAGGATGTATACACGGGCTTACAGGAATCATTTCTGGTTCTCCCACACACTGGCCTTCCAACATTTCAGCTTTTTGCATCGCTTACACTTCTAACGCTTCTGTCTGTCTGTCTATTTCTCTATTTGTGTGTGCTTCCCTTCCTCTCCCCCTCCCTCTTCCCCTCTATCACTCCCTCTCCTGTCCACAGGGGTGTGGGCCCAGGCTGCAACACCAGGGAGATAGCAGACAAGCTGATAGACCTGAAGGCAGAGTTGGACGACCTTGACAGGAGGGAACAGGAGCTGGACCAGCAGAGGGTCTGGGTCCAGCAGAGCATCAAAAACGTCACGGACGACTCACAGAACAGCCCATATCCTTTACTGTAGCAGCTCTGCCCACAGGAACGTGGCGATGAAACTCGGGGTCGTAGACATAACAGGAGTCCTACCTGTGCTCCGCTTGCTGTGCAGAATCCTGCTATTTGCTTAGAGTGTTTTGGTCAGTGATTTATGTTCCAGTGGTAAGATGTTGTACCCTTAACACAAATCCACTCTGGCTTATGTAAGACACGAAGACCTGTGTGGAGCGTTCAAGGGTAGGCCTCCTTGCCTTTCCTTCTTTTCCCAGCTGTCCTCCGTCTCTCTCCTACTCTGGAAAAGTAAAGATGCTCTTTAGGAAATATCTGATCTAACCATCTTTGGTTTGGTGAAAGCTTGTAGTCTTTTACATTTCACCCATCTAGTCTTTGCAGATAAGTTGTGGAAGGAGGAAGGTTGTATTTATCGAGTATTTATTCCAAAGCTGCACATGTACACTCATAGTTGTGACCCCCCCTCCTCGTTCCGCCCCTGTGCACCCCTTCTGTGTCCTGTGCCCTCTAGGTGATACCCTGCTAGCCATCCGTGCCCCCACAGGCACACAGCTGGAAGTGCCTGTCCCAGAGTCTGTAAGTACCAGTTTCTAACTCTCTCTCTCTCACTGTCTCTCTCTCACTGCAGTGTTTCCCACAGATTAGAAAGCTATTTGTGGCGGGGGGGGGGGGGGGGGGGGTCGAAATAATTCACAAAATCAACAACAACAAACAAATAATTTCTGCATATGCAGGTAGCGACGCTAGTGCTAAATAACTATTTAACTGGTCGGCTCCATGACGCCGGGTAAGTAGCTAGCTCCTGAGACTTCTCACCAAAAGAACGAATGGGAACCTTCGATTATGTCCGTAGGTACCTAGCGAAAAGTAGCCTCAACTGTCCTTGACCTTAGCTACGGCACTAATGCTGAAGGCTCGCTGATATAGCTGTCGGTCTTACTAGAACGGCGTAGGTATGCGTCGTTGCTAACGTGTGCTGACGTTGTGATTGTGCTTATGTGAGAAAGACGGAGAGACGGAGGGAGAGCAGGGAAAGGAAATGCAGCTGAACGAATACGCTGCGTGTTTTTACCTAAATAGTGTAATTTTTTTTTTTTGACGAAACACAATATGTGGCGGCCGGTGTTGATTCTGTGGCGCACCGCCACGAATAGTCTGTGTGGGAAACACTGCTCACTGTCTCTCTCACTATCTCTCTATCACTGTCTCTCTCACAGACACACTCACATACATAATCATTTATTTATTCATTCACTCACATGCTGCTTTCTTGCTTGCTCGCTCACTCACTCATTCGCTCACACACATTCATACACACACACACACAGCCAGAGATGCCTTTTAGTCTGTGTCTATTATACCCAAACGCTGTCTCGTACTCTCTGGTTCCCCGTGTGAACAGACCATCAACGGCCAGAAGAAGTACCAGATCCGCCTGAAGAGCTCGGCAGGACCCATTGAGGTGCTTCTGGTCAACAAGGACCCGTCCAGCCTGTCTCCTGTGGTGCTACCCGTCCCCCCTCCTGAGGACATGATCCAGACCCTGCCCCCCACCACCACCACCACCCCGGGCCCCAAACCTTCCTCTCAGCCTCACCAGCTCCTAGCCCCCTCCTCAGCCTCCTCCGGTCCCAGTCTGGCTGTACCTGCCACCAACAGCAGTTCTTCCCAGACAGCTGCCACCACAGGTGGGGGACTCTGGGGGAAGGGTGTAGGGGGCAGGGCGCTCTGGTGACGAGTGTCTGTGTTTAAGATGCACATTTGAGAGGGGAGTTTGTTGACAGAGTTCTGGCCTTTGTTTGACTACCTCATTACCTTTGTATGTATTAATTAAGGGTTTGTAAGCATGTGTTAGATAGTGGATGAAATGTATTAAGAGATTGTAAGTATGGTTTAATGCATTGAGGGGATTACATTTATTCATTTAGCAGACGCTTTTATGTAAGTGTTCTGAGAAGTGTCACAGATGTTGAGCAGTTATTGAGCAATTGCCAAGTGTGAAAGCCTAACCAGTATGTTTAAAATAATAATATAATAATGTATTCATTTAGCAGATGCTTTTATCCAAAGCAATGTACAGTGGGATTAAAACCTGTATCCATTTTGATCTACAGTCAAATACTCTAACCACTGAGCTATACACATACCCCCCAACATTCATAAATGCTTGCTCATTGTGTAGCTGATGTCATCCTTCCTCCCCCTCCCCAGAAATAACAAGCAGCAATGGGAGCTCATTGGCTGCAGCCTCAGACACATCTATCCGACCCACACCGCTATTGGACGCCCAGGCACTCCAGTCATCCGCCTCATTGGACGGCAGCTCGCCTTCCTCCTCTGCAGTCTTTGAGCCAATCAAGTCAGCACCCTCTGAATGTAAGTGTGCGGGTGGATGCTTTGGATTCGTTGAACTGAAATCATTCCTTCCAAAACGTAATATATTTGTCCATTCCAAAACTATAATTTTGAGGAGTGATGAAAGTCCCATTCTAACGTTTCAATCCTTCTGTCCATAGTGCTGGATTTCCCCAAAGACCTGTCTGAAATGTTTGACCCAACTAAAGGCAAGTAGTAATTCAGGTCTTCAAACTCTTAATCAGGAATCAATCAAGTGTAACATGAAAATGTTTTTAATCTCCATCTGATCCTTTCATCCCTTCATCTAACAGAGATCATGAGTGCAGACTTGTTGGAGGAGTTAATGTCCTCAGAAGGTAAGTTCAAGTGACATGAATTAAATCCAGATACTCAGTGAAGGATGGGTAGATTCAGAAAAATGACATTACAACCCTGTGAGTGGTTTCTTTGTGTCCGTGTGTAGCATGGCCAGTGCCAATCTAGGGGAACAACATCCCACTGCTGCGCATGGATGTGTCTGCGAGCCACTGGTTTACCAAATAAGAAAACTGTTGTGTAAAAAAAAAAAGAAAAATCCTGTTCGTAATGTATTTCCCCCTGGGTCTCAGGAGGGTATTTATATGTGATGTATGTTTTTCTCACGCTCTCTCTCTCTCACTGTCTCGCTCTCTCTCTCACTGTCTCGCTCTGTTTTTCTCACGCTCTCTCTATCTCTATCTCTATCTCTCTCTCTCTATCTATCTATCTAGTGTTCTCTCCTCTCCTCCGCCTGTCCCCTCCTCCTGGTGATCATGACTACATCTACAACCTGGACGAGACCGAGGGCCTGTGTGACCTTTTTGACGTGCCCATCCTTAACCTCTGACATCACCACCCTTCAGCTTGTGTGCAGAAGTCGTACCGGAAGAAGAGAGGAACAAATCTTTTTTTTACATTTTCTATGGAAAAACACAAACAAACTACACAACCTTAAAAGCAAATGAGCGATTCTATTTTTGGATCTCTGTGTATTATAAGAAAATGTTGTTTCTCCTGTGTATACGATGGAGCTTTTGTAACGTTGGTTTCCCTTATGTCCTTAACCTTGAGCCCAGTCTCCATGGATACAGGTACTGAGGTTTAACACAGTGTGTCCGTTCTAAACTCACTAAATCTCTCAGGTCAAATGCCTCCTCTTTGTGAAACTGCTATGTGTGTGAGAAATTTAATTTCTTCCACGTGCGTTTGGTGAAGCCATGGTACAAACGTACAGAAACAATTGGCAGTCTCCCCGCCATACACGCATGCACACACACAAGCATGCACACATCAGACACACGGACGCAAACAGCAGACACTCACATGTGGACACACACACACACACAGGCTGTCATTGACCTATACACCCTGGCTTCTGTACACACACACACACATTTGAGACAGCCGTGCGAGCTCAAACGTGCGCTGACAGAGCACAGCTGATTAAATATGCACTGTCGTCCTGTATATAGAGAATATATATTTTGTACCACAGATATTGACATGTCAATGAGCTACAGTACGTTAGACTGAGAGACGGACAACATTAGCGAACAAGCCAGGTGAACAAATCATTTGAAAGAATCAGACAGTCCTGAATCAAACCGATCATTCTCTTGATGACGAGCTTTGGTCCTCATTGTCTTGTTTGTCCTCCATGTTTTTTTTGTGCCCATTTTATTCACCTCACGAAAAAAACATGCGATCATTGTGCGTATATAAACATAATTTTATTTAGCTTATGCGTGTCAGTGTATGTGAAATCAAATGTATGTTTTCATTTGTATCTTTTACAGATAATGTATAGTTGCCAAGAAGAACAGCAGCACTTTTCAGTGCTGGTTTATTGTCTGTTAATATGTTGCTCAACCCTGTAGACATATGTCTGAAGTACCCCCGTTTATATCATTCTCTCTGTGTAAAAGATGTATGTTATATTACACATTTAAGGTTGTTTTTTTCCCTTTTTATATCAAATGTGTTCCATGTGTCAAAGCCTCTGTATAGAAATAGCCTCTGTATTGTGTCACAGCCTCTATATATATATTTTTAATATCTGTTAGATAATGTTACTCATCTGAGGATTTAGTTATGTGGAATATATGTACAAAATTATCCTCTGAAATCTCTTCTCATCATTGCACTTTTACACCAGTCCGATCAGTAAGGATGGGTGGTGTTCTCATGCCTATTTGACAGTGTGAAAAGCTGTAACCCCCATACACTTGCTGGCAGATGTCTTAGAAGGATTGAAAGGTCAATATGAGAATGGTGACTTAAACTTGCTCTCTTTTTGACTGGAACTGGTTATCTAGCCTTATGCTGTCATTCTTTTGTCTCCTTTTGCATAGGGATAAGTGATGTGCATGGAACCAGCTAGACCTCACAAACTCACATTTAGTTTTACTTTAAATTATGAAGTTCTGGATAAGAGCGTCCGCTAAATGACTAAATGTAAATGTAATGAAGTTATATTCATTATAAATATAAAGGAAGTTAAACGAAATGTGAGCATGGTGGTTAGTCTGACAAGGCTTTAAGAGCATAGACCAGGGGTGGTATGGGCTGAAATGAAACACTATAGAGGTACCCTTCACCTGGTTACAAAAGTATTGCTGTCAATTCACTGAAGCCTTTCCAAACCCAGGGATTTCTATCAGAAACAGCAGGGTGTATGTGTTCGCGGGCGTTTGTATGTTTGTGAAGGATACTGTCTACAGTATCAAAGAATTTAAACTGGTTCATGATGATGGCTATATTGTAGTTACGTCACCTCGATGAAATGAATAAATAAATCATGTGACATTTTTGTTTTATTTGGCATAATGGTCGGATCTATAAAATAAAAATCTGGTTAAATCCAGCGGTTTGAGCAGTCAATTTAAGTGCCCTGGGAACCAACTCGGATTAGGCTAGTTGACTCAATACATGGATGTTTTTAGATTGAGAATGAGAACGCAACAAGCCAAAGACAGCAATTCAGATAATTCTCCGTCACCAAAAGAGACACATTTTTCACGGCCTAAGTGTTGTAGCCTATGTATTTGTATCTTACACTTTACTTTTTTGTGGGTGGTATTCCTGAAATTAATGTGGACTATTCCATTCATGCAGAAAGGGAAGTAGCAGGGGCGGTCTGCCTATAGAGGGCGGTTGTGGTTTTGCAAAACCCGGAACTTTGAATGGTCAATTACTTCTAAAACTTTGGAGGAAGTCCCTCCACCGAAATATTCCAGGTTTTCCATTATCAATATTTTCATCTCGGATTATTGTCGTTAATTTTCGGGGAGCCTGCTCCAAATGATACCTTCTCCGAACTCGGCTCTTTCGCGAGGACTGTAAAACTATTTTTGAAACAGGTAGGAATCGAAGAAAATGTCAGCTCACTCACTAGTTTGTCGATTTATTTACGTGCTGTTGCTTAGCTTTGCCTATACGAGAACCAACATGTTGGCTATCGAACGTGATTGAAAAGAACCTGGAGGTTGAATTCGTGTTGTGCTCCCTCAATTTATGTCAACTTTCATTGTCCTCAGACTGACATGAAATGTAATTTGTCTCTCAGATGCTTTTGCTTATAATGATAGTTATCATAACTATATGGTTGTAAAAACATTTTGTTTTAAGGTAATAGTTTTGTTCGTGCTGTGCATTGCCACAGGCTGTGCTATATTGAAGCAAACCAAATATTCCCATGCCCATCCCAAGTGTCAGGTAGCGTGACTAAACTCACAGCTGAATTGAACCACAGGGGAAAGAGGACTGGGCTAATCGTGTGTCTGCTTGGATCAGTTTCACTGGAGGGTCGACCACTGACAGTCTTTGTCAGAAGAACACAGATACTAAACTGGGGTTACTGGTGCAGATAAGATGACAACAAACTGTGTACGTGTGTGTTTGTAGAGTGGTCTGTCAGGTTTGGAATTCCAGGCAGCTGAACATACCCTCCCTCTCTCCCTGAGGGAGCAAGGGGTAGGAGGACAGTTATTCTAGGGTCAGGGGGGCCATGCCACAGTTAAGGCCTGCTGTAACACAAGGCTGGAGCATGAATCAGGATATTTATAGGAGTACAGACAATTGATTTGGTTACTGGCAACACACACATGTAAGCACACCTGTGCTCATACACATGCACACATGAACACATGCGTGCATACACACACATACACACAGGTTTAAGGAACACATGTTTCATCTCGGAGGTCCCTCTTTCAACATACTGGACTTCTGTTCAAACTGTTATTACACAAGTTAGTTAGTGAGAAATTATTTTAGAATGTGCTGCTGGCTGGGGGTGATTGGAGCATGTTTCAACAAACTACCTTGCATTCCTCCTCTTCTAACTGATTAGGGACCAGCTATGTTTACCAGTCTGTGTTTACAGTGCGTTAGTGACATTCCTGCATGTTGCAAGTTCGCATTAAGATTTAGAGGGTGCAAGGTTGGATTGCTGAAGGTTAGCTAACCTTAGCCATAACCTGAGCCCTAACCCTTGCTCTACACCTAACCCTAATCCCAGTCCTAATAGGGTCTGTGGCCTAACAGCTGAAGGTGCAGTTTGGAGTTAGAATGCTTTCTGTTTTGATAGAAACTGTAGTTTGGCATCAGCAGTAAAATGTTTCTGTTTTAGCTTCTTGTTTTGTAGAGAGTGTGTTAGAGGTATTGAAGAGTAGGCAACGAGGATTGTACTTGCACATATACACACACATACTCACACACACATTCTCACACATACACACACAAAAATGGAATAGAAAAAGCGAAAGACAGCGAGAGATTGTCCTGAAGCAGATGCAGAAGGGTCCTTTCAGAATGTGCTGTAGTGTTTCCATATGTTTGGGAAAAGGCATGAAAAGAACTTCACTGTCTCCAATGGAAGCCGAATCAGGGCTGAAGAAGAAATGGATGCGTGTGTGTGTGTGACTGTGGATTTAGTAGTATAGAGGGATTAGCTCTCTCAGCTTGATAGACACAGTAAATTATCTTAAAAGAGGAAGACATAAGATCACCAAACTGAAAACGAAACCTCTAGTAGTTCAGCTGACTGCAGTTCTGACCACATCAGCTCACAAACACACCAGTCTTAGCCGGTCAATTTGACTTCTTCAGAAGCCATCAAGAGACCATTACATTTAGTCATTTTTAGCAGACCATGAGAATTCCTATATCCCTCTTGTTCTACATTGATATTATCTGTCAGGCAGTAAGGAGGACGGCCGTGCCCAGCAGCCAGGATGCCACAGCAAAAGGACATTGTGAAGATCGCCATCCAGATGCCTGGGGCCTACCCGCAACTCATACAACTGGACCAGGTAAGAGTTGGGCAGCTACAATAAGTCGGGAATCACATAGGCAATCCTTACCCACGGCTCTTCAAAGTAAACCAATTAGCTGTATACAGTATATAGATGCACTTTATAGGTCAAAATTGATTAATAATTGTAATTGATGGAGATTTTGAAGGTTCTTCAAAAAAAAAGGAGGAGGTAGTTAGTAGTGTTCATTCAGTCATATTTCATACACTTCGGCCCATCAGAAACACTCCCAATGGACTGACAAATCTCACCAAAAACATCTGATTGGTTGACCTTGTTGCCGGCCACAAATTACAGGGCAGTGATTGGTTTACCGCAGTACACCGAAACATTTGATTGTTTGACCACCATGGGCACCACTAATGATAGGGTAATGGTGGCACAGACATACAAGTAGTAAAGCTTGTCTTTCCTGAAATGCACAGAGGAATAGTAACTCTAAACTTGGGGTTCCTGTACAGCCAACCATCCTGTGTGTACTCTAGACTGTGTGTGATACCTTTTTGGAGACGTCTCCTTTATTTCCAACGCACTGACTGCATTTCATCATGTCTGTCTGTACAGAAAAAGCCACTGTCAGCAGTGATAAAGGAGGTCTGTGACGGGTGAGTGTACGGTCTGTGTGCGTGTGATCTAAGTGTATGTGCGTACCTTATGCGTGTGTGAGTATGAGTGAGATACCATGTAAGTTGTATGAGTAGCTACTGTGTGTTTGATGTTTGCTTGCAGATGGAATCTTCAAGGTCCTGAAAACCATGCCTTGCAGTACGCCGATGGTGTTCAGACCTACATCACTGAATCGGTCAGTTCAGAACTACAAATATAGCTTTTATCTGACAAATATAACCTTAATGTAACAGATAAAGCCTTTATCACCTTTATCTGATCTCCATGGTCATATCTTCCTCTCTTCTGAGAGTGCATGCAGTCTGTGACAGTAGCCAGTGATTTGTCCTGTAAAGCTGTTTTAGGTTGTAGATTTCTTCCTTTGGAATGTGTGTGTAGCAGCTGGAGCTATATTTGGAAGCCCGCTGTCGTTTTAGAAAGCTCAAACACATGCCCCTCCATCAGATGGGAAGCTGGTCACTGAATTTATGTGGATAACACATTGCACCTCTCTCTTTCTCTCTCTCTCTCTCTCTCTCTCTCTCTCTCTCTCTGAGTGTGAACATTGTCATCAGTTATAGCCTCTGTGTTTCCTGTGAAGTGTGTTGTGTGTATATTCACATTCACATTTAGTCATTTAGCAGACGCTCTTATCCAGAGCGACTTACAGTAAGTACAGGGACATTCCCCTGAGGCAAGTAGGGTGAAGTGCCTTGCCCAAGGACACAACGTCATTTGACACGGCCGGGAATCGAACTGGCAACCTTCAGATTACTATCCCGCTTCCCTCACCGCTCAGCCACCTGACGCCCTATATATAAATGTGTATTATTGTGTCTGCTCTGTGGTCTGTGTGCTCTAGAATCGCCTGGATATAAAAAACGGCTGCATTCTCCGGCTGACCAAGGCCCCGGTGAGTCTGCTGGCTGGAGGCCACTATCCAGCCACAACCATCACACTGTATCTCCCGTGTGTGTGCGCATGGTTGCACAGCCAATCCATTACTTTAAGCTTATCTGGTGCGCTTATGTGTATGTGTTTGGTGTGTGTGTATGTTATGTGTGTGTAGGGTCGCTGTGCAGAGGACCTGTATAAAGGCATCCAGAGCTCAGACTCAGGCGTGCGCTGTGATTCGCTGAAGCAGCTGGCCAGCGTGTCCACCGACGTGACGTTTGCTCAGGAGTTCATCAGCCGAGATGGACACGCCCTGCTGGTGGAGATTGTGGAGGAGGCTAAAGAGTCAGTCACACGCGCACAAACACGCACACACAGTGCATGCGCGTGCATGCACGCACGCACGCCACACACCACACTCGCGCACACACACAGTGGTACATGCATGCACACGCCACATACTCATACACATACACACAGACACTGGTGCACACATGCGCGCACACACTCTCTTTTTTTCCCAATTCTGTTCTGGTGTTCATGTTTCTAGGACTGCATGCGTGTGTGTGTGGGAAGGAGGGCGGGGGGAAGGAGGGAGGGTTGAGGTTGTAGTTGACGGTGAATATTTGCTCAGGCAGGAGAGGAATGTGTTGCTTTGATAGAAGCTGGTGTTGAGATATGAGGTGATTACAGCCCAACTGAACACATCTCTCTCTGTCTGTTCCACCTTTTCTACCCCTCCCTCTACTCCCATTTTTGCTTTTGCTCACATTCTCTCTGTGGGACCATCTCAATGGGCTAATGCTAATGAACTAATGCTAATCAGCGAATACTACTCTAGGAGCCTGATTTATAGTATAGTCTCAAACCATCAATGCTATGGAAGTCCTTCATAGACAGTTAACATAGTCCTAATCCAGGTCTAGGATTATGAATAGGTTTACAGGTAGTTTGGTATACTTGCAGACTATGATACAGTAGTCTCTTCCAGTTTAGCAGTTCCTGCCTCAGGACTCAAGAGTCATCACACACATTCCTGTCTTAATAAGATTGTCACTTCCTGTCCACCTCTTCACCGCAGTCATCTGTGTGTGTGTGTGTGTGTGTGTGTGTGTGTGTGTGTGTGTGTGTGTGTGTGTGTGTGTGTGTGTGTGTGTGTGTGTGTGTGGGGGGGGGGTCTGCTGATGTAGTCACATCCTGTGCTGTGTGTGTATGTGTGTGTCAGGGCCCCTTTGATCATGACCCACACACTGACGGGCTTTATGGAGCTGATGGATCATGGAATTGTGTCTTGGGAGAATCTCTCCTCTGTCTTCATCAAGAAGGTCAGTTGACTCCCTCTTTCTCCATCTCTCTCTATCTCTCTTTTGGTCTTCTCATGAAACATATTATTTGCCTGGTGTGTGTGTGTATGCGTGTGAATGCGTGCGTGCACTTGTGTGTGTGTTGGTGTGTGTGTCCATCTGTCTCACTGTCAGATTGCCAGCTTTGTGAACGCCAAGGTAGCGGACGCCTCCATCCAGCAGGTGTCACTAGCCATCCTGGAGAGCATGGTCCTGAGCAGCACCAGCCTCTTCCTGCTGGTCAAACAGGAAGTCACCATGGAGAGACTCATCGCACACCTCCAGGTGTATGTAGCCAATCCCAGTTTGGGTGTGTTTGATTTCATTGTTGTGTAACTTTACAGGCTTTTATTCACCCGTCCATTGGGTGCTCTCGCTCTACACGCACGCGCGCGCGCACACACACGCACACACAGGCTCATACATAAACACACTCCTTATGTCCTTGTGAACCCTATCTCTCCTCATAGTCCCTCCTCCTCCTTGTTGTATCTCAGGACCAACCAACAGATCCAGACCAAGGCCATGGCTCTCCTGATGGCCTTGCTCCAGACTGCCGACGATGCAAACCGACAGGTAGAGCTGTGCTCTGGTTCACATACCTCTGGTAGCATTCAGCCTAATGCTTGTGCTTTTCATAATAGAATTAAGTGTCAATAACATTTTAAAATGAACATTTATAGGAGGATATGATTTGTATAGGAGGAAATGATTTGATTTGATATTTGTATGTTAAATGAAAGCATATGTTTAGGAACATTGTTTTACAATATGTTTGCACTAATTATAGTTTTAAGTGTGCAGTGTTCCATTAGATAGTTTAGTGTTCGTGAGATAGTCGAAGTGTGTCATTGTGTACCCAAAGCAAGCAACAAAAATGTCACATGCATTGGCCGGGAATCGAACCCGGGCCTCCCGCGTGGCAGGCGAGAATTCTACCACTGAACCACCAATGCTCTGTGTTCTGTGGAATGGCCTGCTTTCCTTCTGAAAGGGAAAAAAATGTGTCGTCACACTAAAGGGTTGGAGGAGGGGAGGAGGGGAGGAGTGAGCGTAACGGATGGAGGAGACGGGTTGTGGGAGGGAGCATGGAGGGGAGGTGTAGAGTGACTGTAGGGAGGAGTGAAGAGTTGAAGAGAATAGCGAGCTGTATTCAGAGAAGGAGAGAAACAAAGGGTTAACTACGGGTGGGAGAAGGGGTCCCAGGCTCAGTCCTCGACAACTCATGAATCATGTTCTTGTTCTGTTATGACGTTCCTTTGCATATTTTAGAGTGATTTAGTTTCCAGATTTAGACTGACTAGAGCAGGTTGTGTGCATGGGATTTTTGTATTTCTTTATATTTTAGTCTGTTGCCTTTTTTTTTTTTTTTACTACTCAGCTCTGCTCTGCTCAGCTCTGCTTTACTCTTCTCTATTTTACTCTGCTCTACTCAAGCAATGACCATAAAGCCAAAGCTGTTGCTCGTATTCTTTTATGTAACCCTCCGTTTCTCTCCTTCTCCCGGCTTTCTTTAATGCTTCTACTTTCTGCATAAAAAACATGGCACATTGATAAGTCTTTCCAGATTTCCTGAATTAAAGCTAAACAGAGGGCTTTAGCAGTCCTGATGATCTCATCTCACAGGGGGCAAAGTCCCCTCATGTCTGCTCCTGCCGCCTGCCTCCTCTCCTGTCTGTAGCTTTTACTGCCACCTTGTGGGGAAAATGGTCACTGCATTGTAGATAGGTAGAAAGAAAGAAACAAGCTAACTTTGTAGATCCCCAAGGGGAAATTGTTCAGTTACTTACAGTTAAGTTGTTCCAGTGAATAAGGAATGCAAAGGGGCAATATTATATTAATTTCAAATACAAAAGCCTAAAATTAGATACGTACTATCAAAAGTACCACTACTGTATGCCTGTATTTATTTTTAGCTTTGGACAAAAGCTTAATTAGAATCAGAATCAGAATCAGAATGGGATTTATTCGCCATGAAAGTTTGCACAGACAAGGAATTTGCTTTGGCAGGAAGGTGCATACAATAAACATATACCTAAAATTTAAATATGTGGACTATCTATACTAAGGGTACATAAACTAGCAGTACTAAGTGGGACTAGAATAGAATTAAATATACAATACAATTACAATTGTTTTATTGACATAAAATGTAAAAATAATGTATTGCTCCACCTGTGCCAATATGGTGAATATGTTGTTATGATGTAGTGAACCTGACAGTGTTGATCCTTCTCAGGATTTGTTTGCATACCTCGGAAAGAAGAACCTTCGTCAGTACATTTACAAGGTACGGTTATGAGCATATCCTGCACGTCTAGCTGCATATGAAGCTATAGATGGAGGTTCCCCTACACCAGAACATGACAGGAGAGGACTTGATGCTGGTGAGGGGATGATGGGTGAAGGTGTGTGACCTGCTCCTGGTTGTTTGTGGTCCTGCAGAACATCATCCACAGTTCTGCGTCGGTCGGGGATGAGATGGCTCACTATCTGTACGTGCTGCAGTCTGTCACTCTTAACCACCTGGAGCAGAGGATGAGGACGCCCTTGGACTCTTACAACCAGGTTAGACACACACACACACACACATACATACACACAATAAACGGGATAAAACATGGACACTTCGTCACCCCCTTTTCTCCATGTCTGGCCTCCTCCCTCCCCTCCCCTCTTTCCTTCCCCTCCTCCCTCCCCTCCCCTCTCCCTCCCCTCCACCCCTCCCCTCCCCTCTTCCCTCCCCTTCTCCTGCAGGACCAGAGGGAGATCCTGCATGGTCTCCGCCAGGCGGCGTTTGAAATGGAGAGTGAGAACAGTCTGAGCAACGAGAGACGACGGTCGCTCTGCGCCAAGGAGTTCAAGAAGCTTGGCTTCTCTGTGAGTGCAACCTGAGCTAGGACTACTGTGTTTCTACCTGTAAGAAATGAGTTCACTACAACACAAAAAGGTTGTCTGTCATCACTGCCATCTATCCATCTAGCCACGATTTAAACAGCTGTCCTGTGTGTGTGTTGTGTGTTGGCGTGTTTGTGTGTGTGTGCATATAAATGTGTGGCTGAATTGGTGTGTGTATGTGTTCCGTCTCTGTAGAACAACAGTAACCCTGGCCAGGACCTGGTCCGGACCCCCCCAGGCCTCCTAGCCCTGGACACCATGGCCTACTTTGCCTCCCGCTACCCAGACGCTTACAGCAGGGTGAGGTGGTGGTGGTGGTGGGGGCGGGTGGAGGTTGGTTAGGGAGGGTGAGGGATGGAAGGGGTGTGGTTGGGGAAAGAGGTGCAGGGGCGGAGGGAAAACCGAGGTCATTGGTGACTCAATCTGTCTTGGTTTCAAACCCTTCTATTCCACTTGGGGAACCTCCCTCCCTCCCTCAGTTTGTCCTGGAGAACAGCAGCAGAGAGGATAAGCATGAGTGTCCTTTTGCCCGGAGCAGCATCCAGCTCACCCTCATCCTTTGTGAGATCCTACGCATCGGAGAGCCCCGTGAGTAAAAAATATTTGTTATTTATATAACTCCTCTTTTCTCAAACCAAATGATGCTTTATAGAATAATATAAAAAAGAACAATGGAATGTAAATCTTAAAGGTCCCATGACATGAAATGTTCACTTTAGGAGGTTATTTAACATTAATATGAGTTCCCCTAGCCTGCCTTTGGTCCCCCAGTGGCTAGAAATTTCGATAGGTGTAATCCAAGCCCTGGGTATTCTTCTCCGCCTTTTGAGAAAATGAAAGCTGAAACGCTCGGTTTTGAAAATGCTGGGTTTATGATGTCATAAAACCGAAGGTTACCTCCCCTTTCTCTGCTTTGCCCGCACAGAGAATTTGGCCCACCAATGAGAAAATGAGCTACGGACGTGCGAGCGCGGTATTGGTTTTCCTAGAGACATCATGGCTCGCAAAAGACCGAAGCATGGCAGTTAGCCCCGCCTCTCTCCTCCTCATAGCATTTAAAGCTACAGACACAGAAACAGCACGTCCTGAGGAAAGCTCATTGTGGGACTGCTTGTAGTGGCTGTAATTCTGCACCAAGGCTGAATTTCGGGAAAAAACTTCAAAAACAGTATTAGGGGACCACTAACGCCTATATAAAAGCATCCAAAAACAGCATGTCATGGGATCTTCAAATACTGAAATACATATACTGTAAAAGTTAGGTCTGGCCTGGTCTGGTCTGGTCTGGCATCTCAAATATACTATATATTGTATACATTTAATTTACACCCATATTCTTTCTATTTCTCTCTCTATCTGCCTTTCTCTTCCCCTCTTTATCTTCTCCACCTCTCCTGCTCTCCCCTGCCGCCTCTCCTTCCTCCTCTACACCCCCACCCCCTCTCCCAGCGTCAGAGACTGGGTCCAACTACCACCCCATCTTCTTCTCCCAGGATCGGCTTCTGGAGGAGCTGTTCTGCGTCTGCATCCAGCTGGTCAACAAGACCTGGAAGGAGATGAGAGCCACACAGGAGGACTTTGACAAGGTGCCCAAACCCAAACCATATCTGCCGTCGGTCCCATGAGCTGCCCAGCCCACTGTTTAAATTAGGGTGTGGGGTAACCAAAGTTTTACACTGTTACACTAGGTGTGGGTTTACTCTTTGTAGGGCGTGACTGTGTAAACATGACGTTTTGACATAGCAGGAGCTTTGCTCTAAAACGACATACAAACGGATAGAAAATACAGCAGAAAATCAGGGATCAGAAGTGTATAGTGTATAGTTTATAGTGTATTTACCAGTCGCCACATCACAGCACAAAAACAGCCAGTATCTTTTCCACAGAGGTCTAGAAGTAGGTCTGTGGCATCGGACCAGATGGACTAGAGGTTAATTTCAATTAAATTCAACTTTATTTCAGGCATATAGATCCATAGCCGTTAGTCCTGGGTCATGAGCTGGAGACATTGATCATGTGATAACAATAGAATATTGATGAGATTATGAAATAATGAACAAGCGAACAAATAAACAATGATTTAATGAATAAATTAATGAAGTAATGATTGAGTGCTCTGCCACAATTCTGCGATGCCAACTACCCTGAATATCAGGTTGGTCATCTGGACTAGACGCTTATTAGCTGTTAATGTATTTAAAGTTCAATATGCTTCTGGATTGGACTGACCCCAAGTCCGAAAACCGAGACATTACCTGTGGATAGCATATCAAAGTTTGGCAGGAGCCATGGCAACAGTAGTGCAACACCATCAGGACAGGGATGTTAGATCTAGACCAGTTATACTAGATAGGGTTCGACCAGTTAGGATTAGTGTAGTGGTGGAGCAGCATAAGACCAGATGTCCAGTCTAGACTAGACTGTGGCTCCTGGAGGCTTGTCTATGAGGGGGTTGAACACAACAGCAAAAGCTCTTTGAGGTGGTTGAATGGGGTTCATATTCCAGTGACCAGCAGGCTTCTAGGTGATAGCCTGCATCTCCTTTCTGATGCTAACTACCAGGTTTCTCTCAGAGCGAGCTTGTATTCAGGCGCATCCCGTCCACAGACATGTTTGACAAAGTACCCCTGTCCTCTCCGCTCTGCTCCTCTCGTAAACACGCAACCTTTTGACCCTCCCGGGGGCCAGCGTCCGGCCAAGCGGCCTGCCTTTGTGTGCACCCACTGCTCCCTACCCACAATGCCCTGACCTGTGGACAATGGGGCATTAGAGGCACAAAGAGACACCGGCGGGGTGGCAGATTCACAGGGGCAGGTTCACACAAAGGCATGGTAACATCAGCAGTAATGACACAACACACAGACCTCTGGAGAACAACAACGCACCAGACTTGGACATTAGGAATCACTTGCAAATGTTTACTTTGAACTCCACTCTTACGGCAGAATTGTATTCAGCCGATTCACCCACTGTCTTTCTTCAATTTTTTTTTACATTTACATTTATGCATTTAGACGTTTTTCCTTGTCTTTCTTGAGGGTTTTAGGTTGTTTTAGGTCCAATTCTATGGGCATCTGTTAAGCCCTCGGTGACATTGCTTGGAAAATGGGCTTTACAAAGAATTGTATTTTATTTCACTTGGAGCCGTCTCAGACCTGTCTGTTAGGGCCCAGCTTCTCAAGGCTCACTTGATTTCATTTGTGTTGAAGAGTTGCTGTTGGAATTGCTTTCCAATATCTCTGTTGTGCATAACCAATGAGCTCAAACAATGGCACTGTTGGTGTTCTTAATATTGGTCGATTCTGTAAAAGATATTTCGAGATGTCCCAGGTTTTCGGTTATATAGGAACAGCGTCCTTTCATTTTCCTCGGTCCTTGTCTCTGACAGGGTTACATTCTACACCTCATCCAGACAGCCTGCCACACTGATGGGCTATATTTGGCTTTTAGCACACACACACACACACACACACACACACAGCTCTGTGTCTCTCTCTCTCTCCCCCAATAACCCCCCCTAACTCTTCTTGATTTTAGCCGTTAATTGCTTTTGGCAACTCTCCACTTCCAGCTGGGGGGGGGGGGGGGCTGTGTGTGTGCGTGAAAGGTATTTGCATTATTGGAGGGATGCTAGAGTGTATGTTTGTGAGGGGGTCGATATTGGTGTCCACACACACACACACACACACCAGACACACGAGATTACGAGGGAAAAGGGGCAGGTGCTTCGGTGAGATCAGCGCTCAGGGGTTCTCCTATTGGTCAGTCCATGAGAACTCTAGTGTTAGGGGAGAGAGAGCGGGGCTGGACAGGGGTGTGTGTGACTATCAGGTTGTCTGTTTACAAAACAGCTCCAATGCTGGTTGAGCTCATGATAAATCGGATTCACTCTCCCTACACTCTTCTCCTCATTCCTCATTTTCCTCTCCATTTCTCATTTGACTGGACACCTTAACTAGTGGTTAAACTAGTAGGAAAGCATAATGGAGGTGAGAGCTTGGCACGTTTGTGGTTCGTTGAACTTGTGTGTACTGTAGTGCTGTTGCCAATGTGTGGTGGTACTTATCTGAATTTATTGTCGTACATTTCAAAGAATATATGGCTAAGATATGTCCTAATGTTAGTCTCGGTTTCTGTAAGTATTTGAATGAATAGATAACCTAAATACACATGCTGAATAGAATACTTGTATGCTAATGTGTATGCTAACAGCACCTTTCATGACATGTATTTCTGGACTGTGTGTGCTAACCTGTAGAACGTATTTCAGTCTCATAGTCAGCTATGGTGAGCGGCTGTGTCAGTGTTGCTTTGCGGACTGTAGCCCATCGATGTGAAGCTAACCAATATGCTAACATCCCCAGTGAGTGAACAGTCAAATAAAATAAAAAACCTGACCTGGTGGTCAATTGATACATAGAGAGATGAATAGATGGATCATTGATCTGTCTGTCTGACAGATGATTGGGTACTGTCCCCATCTCCAAGGGGAAGTCTTAGTGAGTATACTTCGGTGTGTGCCGGGGGACAGGAGTGGGGACCAAACAGGGGACACTTGCGACTTGGGAAGAGATTAAGAAGATCCGTTTTTCTGTGTGTGTGCACGTTCAGAGTTTGGTTTTGATGAGTGAACTATGGATTTTAGTTTTATGGATTTTCCCCTGTGCAACTGTGACCGCAATACCAGAGTGTATTGCGTGTGCGAACGCACACGCATACACACACACACACACACACACACACACACACACACACACACACAGAGCCTCTTTCTCTGTACACCCTGCTCTGTCATGTTCTATGTTACCCCCCCTCTCCTGCTCTCTCTGCTCCCTCTCTCACTCTTTCTCTCCTCACTTCCCGTTTTCCTCTCTGTTTTCTTCTCTCCTGCTTTCTCTCGCTCTCTTTCTCTCGTTCTCCCCCTGTCGTTTTTTCCTCTCATGGTCAATACCCCTTTCCTTTGTCTCCCCCTCACTCATGAACCCCCCCCTCCCACATCACCCCATCTTCCTCCTCTCCTAGTGAAGGTGTGATAGATGACTGTACTCCGGTCTGTCTCCGGTCCCTCCTGCAGGTGATGCAAGTGGTGCGTGAGCAGATCACCAGGACCCTGTCCAGTAAGCCCACGTCCCTGGAACTGTTCAAGAACAAGGTCAACGCCCTGAACTACAGTGAGATCCTGAAGCTGAGGCAAACGGAGCGTCTGCATCAGGAGGAGACCCTTGCGCCCCCTGTCCTGTGAGCTTCTCTAGAACCTTTTCTAGAACCTTCTCTGTAAAACCCTCCTGCTAGAACACACTCCGCAACCTTCTCTGTCAAACAGTCTTTGTAGAACAATATCTAGAACCTTCTTACTATAATTATATAATCGTATACATTTATCTAGAACCATTCTCTGGAATTATCTTTGTAGAACCTTCTCTGTAGAAGCTTCTCTCTGAAACCCTCTCTATAGGACCTTCTCTGTAGAACGTTCTTTGTGGAACATTCTCTAGAACCTTCTCTCTAGAACCTTCCCTACAACCTTTCCTCTAGACCCTCTACAACCTTCTCTAGAACAATCCGCACCTGCCAGGTGCGGCTTGGAGAACATTTCGCCCTGACCACCTGTGTCTGCCTGTGTGCTGTGTAGTTTTTACCCTTATTGAACCAGCCATTTTGTCACCCACTCTCTCTGCTATGTTTGTCACCAAACGACATGTTCGTCAGAGTCACTGTCTGTGTCTGTATACTAACACTGAACCAGCTCTAAAGCTGCTGGATATGACGTTATGGCTTTGTCTGACACTGTGTGTCTAGCTAGGTATGTGTCTAGTTACGTATGTGTGTCTAGCTAGGAATGTGTTTCCAGTTAGGAATGTGTCTCTGTCTAGCTAGGTATGTGTGTAGTAGTAGTAGTAGGAGTAGTAGTAAGCAGAATAAGTTGTGTTTCGCTCGATGGGACTGACGGTGTGTTTTGTGGTGTGTGTGTGCGTGCGTGTGTTAGAGAGCTGAAGGAGCGTTTGAAGCCTGAGTTGCTGGAGCTGATTCGCCAGCAGAGACTGAACCGTCTGTGTCAGGGAACACTCTTCCGCAAGATCAGCAGCCGTCGCAGACAGGGTGAGACCGACCGTCTCATTTACCGTTTAGTCGTTTAGCAGACGCTTTTATCCAAAGCAACATGAAAACAGTGCATATAGAAGGAACAGCAAAAATTCAAGGATCAGATGTGTAGAGTTCTAGCAGTATTTCGGTGGTCTTGTATTTACGGTTTTGTATTTAGCCAGTAAAGCGCCTAAGTAATGCTACCGAAAGCGGTGCAATAATCATATCTCAGCTACAGTAATAAATGGTACAATGCAGCAAAAACATAACATCTGAAGTGTAACATCAAATAATTTAGGGGGTTCAGTCTGTTATGAGAGTGGTACAACAGGATGTCAAATGCAACATACAGAGAAATAAAGTACACGTTTGTAGGGATCACAGGGCGTCCTGTACTAAGGGCTGCTGTCGGTGCCCTTAAGCCAAGTGAAGATTCCCAGACACCATCTCAGCAGATAGCAGCTCTGTGGATTAGAGAAGGGAGACCCGCTCTGATGTTTCCCATTGGCCGTTTCAGATAAGCTGTGGTACTGTCGCCTGTCACCTAATCACAAAGTCCTTCACTATGGCGACGTGGAGGAGGACACAGAGGCTCCGCCCATCGAGATGCTGCAAGAAAAAAGTGAGTCGCTTCCTCTGAGCTGCATGTGTACATCGTTTCCTCCTCTCCTCTCTTCTCCCCCCCCCCCCCCACACACACACATTTCTCTCGTCTCCTCCTCACCCCCCTCTGCTCTACTTCTGCAGTCCCTGTTGCAGAGATTAAGGCTTTACTGATGGGGAAGGACTGTCCACACATGAAAGAGAACAAGGGGAAGCAGACCAAGGTTGGTGCCTCCACACTCCTCACATTCCTCTCACCACTAGTGGCCCATGGTTACCTGAGAGGGGGATGGGTATAGCTTACTGGTAGAGTAGACAGGTTCAAATTCCCCCCTGCTCGCCGCTTGGGAGGAAAGTGTCTGCTAAATGAACCCATTAGTATTCTGGATGTTGAATTAGTTTCCGGGTGGGAAGTAGTGCCTTCATTTGCCCGGCCCCAACCATGCACCCACTCTTGCAGGAGAATCTGGACTTGGCCTTCAGCATCACGTATGATGTGGAGGAGTACAGCCTGAACTTCATAGCCTCTTCCCGGACAGATGTAAGTGACTGTATTGTACAGTTTGGACACACAGAGGAAGACATCCTCGATCTGGTCTGCTGTGTGTCTGAAATGGTTTTGTCCCGATAAAATACATAATCAAACCATGTTTCTGTCAGCTTAACGAACCTCTATGAGCCATAAAGTTTGGTGTTTGTCTGTATCTCTTGCTAACTTGCCTTTCTCCCCTTCCTTCCTCCCTCCCTCCTTCCCTCTCTCTCCTTCTCTCTGTATACACTACCTCCCTACTTTGTCATCTCCCGCTCACCCCCCCGGGATCCTCCCCCCCCTCAGTTCTGCCTGTGGACGGACGGACTGAGCGTGCTCCTGGGGAAGGACATGAGCAGTGAGTGCATGCGCAGCGAGCTGGAGATCCTCCTCTCCATGGAGATCAAACTCCGCCTCCTGGACCTGGAAAACGTGCAGATCCCAGACCATGCCCCCCCTGTACCTAAACCCCCCAGCAACTTTAACTTCTGTTATGACTTCAGTCAGGCAGAGCAGTAATATATGGAGATGGGGGCTGGGGCTGGCAGGAGGCAGGATGGGGCTTGAGGCTCAAAATTCTGGGGTGGAGCTTAGGACAGGGGTGGGGGGAGGCAGGACTGAGGTGGGGGAGGCAGGACTGGGGTGGGGGAGGCAGGACTGGGGTGGGGGAGGCAGGACTGAGGTGGGGGAGGCAGGACTGGGGTGGGGGAGGCAGGACTGGGGTGGGGGGAGGCAGGACTGGGGTGGGGGGAGGCAGGACTGAGGTGGGGGAGGCAGGACTGAGGTGGGGGGAGGCAGGACTGGGGTGGGGGAGGCAGGACTGGGGTGGGGGGAGGCAGGACTGAGGTGGGGGGAGGCAGGACTGGGATGGGGGGAGGCAGGACTGAGGTGGGGGAGGCAGGACTGAGGTGGAGGGAGGCAGGACTGAGGTGGGGGAGGCAGGACTGAGGTGGGGGGAGGCAGGACTGAGCTGGGGGCAGGCAGGACTGAGGTGGGGGAGGCAGGACTGGGGTGGGGGGAGGCAGGACTGAGGTGGGGGAGGCAGGACTGAGGTGGGGGGAGGCAGGACTGGGGTGGGGGGAGGCAGGACTGAGGTGGGGGGAGGCAGGACTGAGGTGGGGGAGGCAGGACTGAGGTGGGGGAGGCAGGACTGAGGTGGGGGGAGGCAGGACTGAGGTGGGGGAGGCAGGACTGAGGTGGGGGGAGGCAGGACTGAGGTGGGGGAGGCAGGACTGAGGTGGGGGAGGCAGGACTGAGGTGGGGGGAGGCAGGACTGGGGTGGAGGGAGGCAGGACTGGGGTGGGGGAGGCAGGACTGAGGTGGAGGGAGGCAGGACTGAGGTGGGGGGAGGCAGGACTGGGGTGGGGGGAGGCAGGACTGAGGTGGGGGAGGCAGGACTGAGGTGGAGGGAGGCAGGACTGAGGTGGGGGAGGCAGGACTGAGGTGGGGGAGGCAGGACTTGGGTGGGGGGAGGCAGGACTGGGGTGGGGGGAGGCAGGACTGAGGTGGGGGGAGGCAGGACTGGGGTGGGGGAGGCAGGACTGAGGTGGGGGAGGCAGGACTGAGGTGGGGGGAGGCAGGACTGAGGTGGGGGGAGGCAGGACTGGGTGAGACTAGGCTATGGTGGGCTGATGGTTGGGCCCAAACCAGGAACTAAGGCTGTCAGGTTCAACACAGTCCTGTGGTTCCAAATAAAAGCAATTAAGACAGAATAAAATAGAGACATGCCTGTTAAGATTCTATTTATAAATGTATGAGCCCTTTTTATCTTTAAAGATCATTTCAATTAGTGTGTTTGACGGTCCTTTCATAGTCTTGTCTGGGCAGGGCATCTGGAAGTTGGGCTTTGATGTCATGATGAATCTTTTATAGTCTTTATTAAGAGAGGTTGCCTGGGTGTGACAGCTTAGCAAACAACCAGAAGCTTCCGTCAGAGCCACTGGACTTTGTGCTTTTATGGGTGTGAGCGTTGTAGAGGTACAATTAGCCATGGTCATGATTGTAGATGTGAATGTGTGTTTGATCAGTGGTTTTTACCCTTAAAGAATGCACCTAAGTGAGTGTGTGTTAGGCTTCTTAGCCATAGCCGTAACTATGAGGAGAATAAATACAGCATTATATAAATAATACATAGCCTATTAAGGCATCATAGCTATACTGTACTTGATATGTAAACCCAGCATGCTTGTTTGTCCAAGATATGCTTATTATGGTCTGCATGTATTCCATGTTTGTTGATGTATGGTACGAGAGCAAGTGATCCTGACTGACCTAATATCACACTACTGTCTAACAGTAGCAAAAAAAAGCTCACTTTTACATTCATTTTCATAATCTTAATAGCGGGAAAAGGAAATGTATGATAATCATTTTTATATGATGATTACAATCCTAAACTCCTGTGGCCAGTGAATTCTTTATTTATCTCCCTAGACCAGTGAGTAATATAAAAGTTCAGATTACTGCACTGTGTTTCTGATGCAACACACACTCATGTGCATTTTAGCCTTGCGGCTTAATGAGGGGGTCAGATGGCTGAGCGGTTAGGGAGTCGGGCTATTAATCAGAAGGTTGTTGGTTCGATTCTCGGCTGTGCCAAACGACGTTGTGTCATTGGGCAAGGCACTTCGCCCTACTTGCCTCGGGGGGAATGTCCCTGTACTTACTGTAAGTCGCTCTGGATAAGAGCGTCTGCTAAATGACTAAATGTAAATGAGCTATGGTTGACATGAATAAAGATGATACGATTTACATACAGAAAACAGCTGTCATCTGTTGTGTTTACTTACAGTGAAAAAAATCCACAAGACAAGTCTGCAAGGTCAGATGCTTTACATTTATTGATAAAATTACATTTGGTACACATTATCACTTTTTTTCAAATTCAACAATCAGCATATGAGCCTCTGTCTTCTTATTTTAAAATTGGTACAAAATTATTCAGGGCCATCACAAATATATGGCCAAATACTTAAATAAATATGTATTAAGACTTATTATAATGATTTTAATAGCATAGTCCTGTTTGCAACTTGACAGCACATACTCTGCCCCCCCCTCCCCCCTCTCCCGTGTGTGTGCGCTTGTGGGCAGTGAGAGGGTGGGGCCTGCTCTCTTGGTCCCTTTCAGCCCCTCCATCCCTCCCTCCATCCCTCGCTCGCAGCCTTGGCTGGGACTTCCTCTGTGGGTCTGGCTGGATGTGAACAGCCACAAGCAAGATGGACTGTCCCCCTAGCCTGGTGGTTCTCAACCCTGGTCCTCAGGGACTCCCCTGTCCTGCATGGTTGAGATGTTTCCCTGCTCCAACACACCTGATTCAAATGAATGGATCATGATCAAGCTCTGTAGAAGCCTGATAACGATCATTCATTTGAATCAGGTGTGCTGGATCGGGGAAACGTCTAAAACGTACAAGACAGCGGCCCCTGAGGACCAGGATTTGACACCCCTGATCTAGAACATGCAGGACAGGGGGGTCCCTGAGGACCAGGGATTATAACCACTGCCCTAGCCCCCTGCTATGGAACGTGTGTTACCTCACTTATACCTATCCAACCTTTGTCACATCTAGGAGCTAGGGCCCAGACCTATCCCAGTAGCAGAGGTCCCTTTAGATAGAAAGAATATGTTGGAATGTAATCTGTCTGCATTGTACAGTAAGGTGATATTTAGCTGTAGGGGTTGGATTAAGTCTGGAAGTGTGACTGCTGGATCCTGCCTGCATATATACGCACACACACATGTGCAAGCATTCACACACACCACCACTTAAAAGACGAGCGGTGTCAGTGCGGATCACTGAAATGAGATGATTCTAGCAGCAATTTTCCTTCGGTAAAACCAGTTAGACAATCAACCAATCACAGGGTGAGAGTCAGGTCCGCCCCGCCCACAAAGCGGCAGTGGACGTTCTCTAGGAAGGGCAACTGTGATTGGAGGAGGTCCACAGTTGTTATGGAGATATCCTTGCACATGGAGATGTCCAGCGTGCGGAGTCTCTTACAGTGTTGAGCTAGGACAGAGAGAGACCTGGAGACACAATTCACAGGTTCAGATTTAAATCACACTGTCAAGTCAAAGTTGATCTCTAATATAGTTTTCAAGCTAGAAACATCAGTCAACCACAATCACTTCAAGTTAATTTTAAGAGCCTGGGTGTTAAATTCAGAAGCACTTTTTTTTCAGTCACAGCAGTTCAAGCCAGGGTCATACCTAGTTTAGGACCAACGGTGAGTTAATCTAATTTCCATATACAGTAACTGTTGCTTATATATACATATCTACTGTATATGTATTCTTTGTACTGTATAATCTATATGTATTCTATCTACTTTACAATCTCTATCATACGTCCAGTCTGACCTGTCGGTGACGGCATCGCAGCAGGACAGGTAGAGGTGCTGCAGCCTGCTGAGGTGTGGCGCAGCGCGGGCGATGCCATGGTCGCTGATCCGGGGGCAGTGGCTGAGAGCCAGGCTGGTGAGGCTGCGGCAGTGCCAGGCCACAGACACCAGGGTGGCATCACTGATCTCAGGGAGCATGGACAGGGACAGGCGCTGGAGGTCAGGGTAGCGAATCACCTAGAGGCCACAACAACATGGGGTTGAGTATAGCTCAGTGGTAGAGCACAGGGACTGGTACAGTTCAGTGTTAGAGCTAATGATCACAGCAGCTGTCACTGTCTACAGAAGCGTTTTCAAGTCGGTTCCTGGAAAGTTCAACCAACAATGATGGTGCCTTCAGTGAAGTCCATCACCTACGCTAGTCTGAGTTCATCTGAGTTCAGGGCTAAGACCACCAGCACATCCAGCCGCCCACCTGTGTGATGCTGCTATCGGTCAGCTTGGAGCAGGCTGAGAGGTCCAGCTCCTGGAGGGAGTGGAGGGCCAGGAGAGAAGCCCCCTCCTGCTCCCTGAACACCCTCAGGTCCTCCTCCGTCACCAGCCGAGGTTTCTCCTGGAAGAGGAGGGTCGGGGGCCGGAAGAAGCCCATGTTCCCGAACGTCCTGGTGAACTTGGGGTCCTTGTCCTCCTGGGTGGGGAGTGGAGGAGAAATGGAGGAGGGGGAGGTGTCGTGGAGCAGAATGGGAGGGGAGAGAGTAGGATAGAGGATGAGAAGACACAGGAGTCAGGGTGGAGTATATTGCAAATGATTGCATCCAGTCATTAACAAACCCCACCCACCCCCCCCACTCACAATCTCCTGAGCAGGTTCACACTCCTTGGTGGGCTCCACTATGCCGAGCAGGCCCCAGTCGCTGATCTCCTTGCACCAGCCCAGACGCAGCACCACCAGCCCCTGCAGGTAGGTGGCGATGGCGCGCACGCTCAGGTCGGTCAGGTACACGCAGGAGCTCAGGTCCAGCTCACGCAGACTGGCGCCCAGCAGCTGAGCCAAGGGGTAGACCGTCAGGTCCTGTCAGGGAGCAGGCGGAGAGAATATGGAAAGAGAGAAGAGAAGGATGAGGAACCTGGGATTGATGGAGATGGAGTCTCAGAGAGAGACAGGCAGAGGGGCACACAGGCAGGCAGATAGACAGGCTAGCTAGCAGCATACCCGTATGTAGGTGCAGCTCTTGAAGATGAGGGTCTCCAGGCCTGCTCGAGGGCCTGGTCCAGACAGACCCTTCACCATCTCAGCTCCGCTGACATGCAGACACTCAGACAGGTCCAGACTCTTCAGCTCAGGGAGGGACACCAGGTCGGCCAGACCTGGAGGGGGAGGCAGTACAAACAGAGTATGGTATTGTACGTATATATTGTTCCTATGGTCTATACTATGTATGGTACACAGGGTTTCCTGCAGAAAATGTGTTAGTCAAGGTGGTAGGGTGAGATTTGCCGATGGACCGGGGGGGGGGGGGGAGAAATGAAGTTCTCCTCCAAAAATGAAGTTCTCTAGAAGGGAGACTGCCGTTGGAATGAAAGGGAGAAAACTGGCGGAGAAAATGGCGGAAACACGGCGAATATCGCTAATTAAAAATAAATACAAATAATTGTGTTTGTTTTTTGACAACGTAGTTAAGGCGGCAGGCGTGTGTTGCTAAGGTGGCCGCCTTAACAGCAAAGTGCTGCGGGAAACCCTGGTACATTTGTATTATTTGTAATGTGGGTGTGGGTATTGGCCAATGGTGGAATATTTGACTGCTGGACAACAGGTGTAAGGTCTATGTATTCTATTCTATGGTTGAGGGCCTATGTTCAACACAGACCCCCCTATTTTGACGATCTGAAACGCAAGTATCAAAACGCAAAGCACAAGTAACTTTGTGGGCGGGACTCGGTTGCTATTTTGCCGGTGGGATAAATGACTGCGCCTGGCGCAAATCTAAAATGGGTAGGTCCGAAGTAGCTACATTACTAATGGGTGTGGTTTGGGCGTAACGTGCAATAAACCAATCAGAGCGTCATCTCACATTCCCTTTAAGAGCAGCGCTTGTTCCATGGCGGATTGCTATTATAACGGCGGATTTGCCAGGCGCACGCCAGGAGCAGTTCACAGCCAAGGAGACCGACGTTCTAGTCAGGGCCGTAACAGATACAGTTAGGTCCATAAATATTTGGACATTGACACAATTTTCATCATTTTGGCTCTGTATACCACCACAATGGATTTGAAATGAAACAATCAAGATATGCTTTAAGTGAAGACTTTCAGCTTTAATTTCAGGGTATTTACATCCAAATCAGGTGAACGGTGTAGGAATTACAACACATTTGATATGTGGCCCCCCCCTTTTTAAGGGACCAAAAGTAATTGGACAATTGGCTGCTCAGCTGTTCCATGGCCAGGTGTATGTTATTCCTTCATGGGAGTTCGTTATTTCATTGACAAGGAGCAGATAAAAGGTCTAGAGTTCATTTCAAGTATGGTATTTGTGTTTGGAATCTGTTGCTGTCAACTCTCAATATGAAGTCCAAAGAGCTGTCACCATCAGTGAAGCAAGCCATCGTTAGGCTGTAAAATCAAAACAAACCTATCAGAGAGATAGCAAAAACATTAGGTGTGGCCAAATCAACTGTTTGGTACATTCTTAAAAAGAAAGAACGCACTGGTGAGCTCAGCAACACCAAAAGACCCGGAAGACCACGGAAAACAACTGTGGTGGATGACAAAATAATTCTTTCCCTGGTGAAGAAAAACCCCTTCACAACAGTTGGCCAGATCAAGAACACTCTCCAGGAGGTAGGCGTATCTGTGTCAAAGTCAACAATTAAGAGAAGACTTCACCAGAGTAAATACAGAGGGTTCACCACAAGATGTAAACCATTGGTGAGTCTCAAAAACAGGAAGACCAGATTAGAGTTTGCCAAAAAACATCTAAAAGAGCCTGTACAGTTCTGGAACAACATCCTATGGACAGATGAGACCAAGATCAACTTGTACCAGAATGATGGGAAGAGAAGAGTATGGAGAAGGGAAGGAACTGCTCATGATCCAAAGCATACCACCTCATCAGTGAAGCATGGTGGAGGTAGTGTTATGGCGTGGGCATGTATGGCTGCCAATGGAACTGGTTCCCTTGTATTTATCGATGATGTGACTGCTGACAAAAGCAGTAGGATGAATTCTGAAGTGTTTCGGGCAATATTATCTGCCCAGATTCAGCCAAATGCTTCAGAACTCATAGGACGGCGCTTCACAGTGCAGATGGACAATGACCCGAAGTATACTGCGAAAGCAACCAAAGAGTTTTTTAAGGCAAAGAAGTGGAATGTTCTGCAATGGCCAAGTCAATCACCTGACCTAAATCCAATTGAGCATGCATTTCACTTGCTAAAGACAAAACTGAAGGGAAAATGCCCCAAGAACAAGCAGGAACTGAAGACAGTTGCAGTAGAGGCCTGGCAGAGCATCACCAGGGACGAAACCCAGCGTCTGGTGATGTCTATGGGTTCCAGACTTCGGGCTGTCATTGAATGCAAAGGATTTGCAACCAAGTATTAAAAGTGACAATTAGATTTATGATTATGTTAGTTTGTCCAATTATTTTTGGTCCCTTAAAAAGGGGGGGGGCCACATATAAAATGTGTTGTAATTCTTACACCGTTCACCTGATTTGGATGTAAATACCCTGAAATTAAAGCTTAAAGTCTGCACTTAAAGCACATCTTGATTGTTTCATTTCAAATCCATTGTGGTGGTATACAGAGCCAAAATGATGAAAATTGTGTCAATGTCCAAATATTTATGGACCTAACTGTAGATAAGTGACAGTGTATGGGAAAGGCAGAGCAGTTTTCTCATTGCACGAAATTGCCCGCTCATGCTGCTCATTCAAATTCTTATTTTTATATAGCCTACCCTATATTTTATTTTTTAAATTGTTTAGTTCTTGGAATTAGTTTAACTATTGTACTTTTTTACTTAATTTAAGACCCGTATATGTTTATTGTTTGCACCTTCCTGCCACAGTAAATTCCGTGTTTGTGTAACATAGGCTACATGGCGAATAAACCGAATTCTGATTCTGATGGAGATGGGAGAAGAAACCCACCCAAATTAGCTTCGGTTAAACAGGCGTGGGAGAAAATTGCCACAATTGTTACAAATCATGTTCACATACATAGAGATTTCTCATAAAAATCTTTTTATAATCATTGAAGAAATGTAACACGCCATAAATCAAAACAATGTAACGTAGCTTTGCAGAAAGAAGACCCTGGCCTCGCCAGCAGTGTGCAAGGACCAAGCTTGCGCCCTTAAAATAGCATCTGAATAATGCGCCATTGACTTTAGACCACGTTTTTCCTGGTCAGTGGCGGAATTGTTTTTCGGAAACTGCAAAATAGCACCAGGGAACGTTTGCGCCGGAACACGCCTCCTTTTTCGCTGAACCGCCCACGGGAGCGCAAGGTCATTTCGACGTGCGTCTGTGGAGGGAAAAGTCCGCTTTGCGTCGAGTGCAAACTAGGAATGATACTTGCGTCATTGACAAAGTCAATTGCACTGGGTGCAATATCGGGCCCAGAGTGGTAAATGCACCTGGGGTTACAGAGAACCATAATACATTAAATGTTATTGACGAGATCCTTGTTTTGAGATCAAGACCCAGATTGATGACTATAACCAGGTTTGATGACTCGGAACATGGATCCGTCCAGTCTACTCGTCACGACATTGAGGAAGACGAGGGACAGTTTCCGGATGTCTGTGTACAGACCTTTGTCAGTAATCCTCCAGTCTCTGGACAGAGAGAGGCTCCTGAGGTTCGGAAGGCCCAGGCTGACGGCTAGCACCGCCCTGCTTGTCAGCTCAGTACAGGCGCTCAGGTCCAGACTGCTGAGGCCCGGCTGGTGCTTACATAGAACCTCCACAGAGTAGTCAGTTAGCTCCTTACAGCCCCGCAAACACAGCTCCTGCAACCTCAGGCCCTCCACCTGTCGGAAGGCAGGGAGGTGGGGGAAGAAGAGAGGGGGAAGAGGGGAGGGCACAACTTCTTGTTGGTTTATGGTCTTGGTAAAACTTTGGTAAAAGTAACTGGTTCCTGTACTGGCATATGGAGGCCAACGGGATCCCACTCCAATGTTTACTAACCTTTATTTACCTAGTTGAGTCAACAAAGAGCATTTCTATTTTATTTCACGTACAATTTTTTTATGAGTTGCTTCGGATAAAAGCAGCTGCTACATGAATGAAATGTATTTCTTGGACATACATTTTCAACATTGAGTGTTGGTGTCTTACCTTGGCGACTGAGCGCAGGGACTCAGGCGTGATGGAGGTGCGACTGAGGTCCAGGCCCCTCATGGTGGAGGACTGTTCCAGAAGCAGCTTCCGCAGATTCCTCAGGGACAGCAGAGCCGACGAGTCCTGGACAACACCCACGGGGCAGCCGCGGTACGGGTCAAACTCGAAGGCAATGTGGCACCCAGCCAGCGAGAGGCGGTGCAGCTTAGGAGTGCAGCCTGTCAGGCGGTTGAAGGTGAGGTCCGAGAGGTAACGGAGATCTGACAGGTCCAGTTCTTCCAGGCCTGCCAGGGCCACGCGCACCTGGAGGAACACACAGACCGTAGGCTGTGAGTTTTGAGTTTGTGGGAGTGAAGCAAGTCAG
This sequence comes from Osmerus eperlanus, assembly GCF_963692335.1. Taxonomy (NCBI): domain Eukaryota; kingdom Metazoa; phylum Chordata; class Actinopteri; order Osmeriformes; family Osmeridae; genus Osmerus; species Osmerus eperlanus. The sequence continues at coordinate 6,116,553 of NC_085022.1, forward strand.
TAGGGAATCTGCATTTGACTGCAGATCATGAGGTCACACATTCAACTGTGAGTGAGGCACCTGCAAGTCGCTTTGGATAAAAGGGTCTGCTGAATAAAAACATTCTTTAATTGTTCTGCCCCACCAAATATGGGTAATACGGGAATCATCATTTTCATAACCACAACCCCTCCTCCTCCTCACCCCCCCCACTCCCTCCTTATCCTCACCACCATCTACTCCTCTTCCTAATCACCACCCCCCAACACCACCAATACTCAACACCATCCACCTCCTTCTCGTCCTCACCTGCTGGCGTTGCTCGTCCCGGGAGAGGAAGGCCCCCGACATGAAGAGGCTGTCCAGGCCCCGGAGGTCCAGCCTGCGCAGGGAGGTTAGGTGGGGGAGCAGGGCCAGGAGGGAGGCCTCTGTCACACTGCTCCCTGGCAGGGCCAGGCTCTCCAGCCGAGAGCCCAGGTGGAGCCCCACCTCCAGAAGCACAGCCCGGGACAAACTGGACCCATCCAGGTGACTGATCACCAGGCTGCAGCAGGAGAGTCTTCCCAGGCCACGGATCAGATCCAAAGACGAGGTGGAGGCTGGAAACTTGAAGGTCTGGTTCCTCTGTAGGGGCATGGAGAAATATGAAACTGAATCCTCCGAAAGAGTCATTTGATGATATCAAGGTGAGGATCATAAAATAGGGTACTGTCACATATCTAGCTCCTCAACTTTCAGATAATGCAGACAGGAAGTTGGTAGGTTTGAATTCATTCTTTAGGTAGGGATCCCTACCTAAAAAATAAGGCATTCAGGATGAGGAAGGTGGGTTGGTGGGATGTGGGTAAATAGATTACCTGGAAGCGATGGTCCTGGCTAGCATCATACCAGCTCCTGCAGACCAGAGATGCCTCCTTTCTGTCTGACACATGCAGGAAACTCAGGATGTAGGTGGTGATCTGATAAGAACAAATTAATTACGACCATAGCTAGCTAGCAGGTGCTAGCTTTAGCCACTAAACTAGCTCCAGACAGTCAACCACACTGCTGCACTCTTATACAACAGACTTACGAATGATCCTAGTTACATACATAACTGGGTTCTAGGTTTTATTACGATCTTACCTCGATAGGTAGTTCGGGCGTCTCCATGGTTATTCCACTCGTCCCAGTCATATCCATAGCCTCAAACCTTGCGGTTTCCACTTGACATCATTAGTGCAACCTAATTTAGCTAACTATCAGCATTTACAACGTTAGACTGGTAGCTAGCTAGCTAGTTAGTTAGTAAGAGGTTAGGGCTATCTATAGGCTATAGCTTTAGTTTAGTACGACTGCACAGTAACTACAGCTGTTTCCAAAATCTTTCAAGATACCATAATTTTGTTTAGCTGATTAAACAGATAAACTGAGCGTTAGACTGTATTCTTTGTCCCTCTGAAATCCCGTTATTCATTTCTAAACTACATCTAGTGGTTAGTGATGGATATGCTGCGAAATAGCGGATTAATAAATAGACTACAGTCAGTCAGCTGACCGGGACTAGATGGCAACAAACTCTGGGTTGCCAAATAGAAAAGCATAATCCACTTTTCGGGAGTCTAAAACCCTCCATTTAAACGGCATGGATACCTGTACGTTTGGACATGGACCAAGTCGCCTCCAAGTGGCATAGGAGCATACGTAAACACACTCGTCACAGGTGACCTGTGTGTGTATGGAAGCAAATCGTTACCAAAATGCAAATGCAAATGCATTTCCAGAAATGCATTTGCATTTTAAGAATGTGGCTGCGTTATTTGACTCATAAATGAAATTAGTAATCAATCATCCTATTTGCATTTTAATTTTCTTCTTCAAGAGTGCTCAATCTTTCACTTAATTAAAATGAAAAAGAAATAGACATTTGAGATTTAATTTTCAAAACATGCCCCAGCAAATAGATACCAAAATTCAATTTGAAATGTAAAATTTGAAAATTAAAATGCATTTCCAGAAATGCATTTTCATTTTCAGAACATGGCTGCAAAATCGTGACCACAATTCAAATTCAAATGCATTTCCAGAAATGCATTTTCATTTTCAAGAACGTGGCTGCAAAATCGTGACCACAATTCAAATTCAAATGCATTTCCAGAAATGCATTTTCATTTTAAGAACGTGGCTGCAAAATCGTGACCAAAATTCAAATTCAAATGCATTTCCAGAAATGCATTTTCATTTTAAGAACGTGGCTGTAAAATCGTGACCACAATTCAAATTCAAATGCATTTGCAGAAATGCAAAATGAACGAAAAAGCATTCTGAGCGGCGCAGCAGAGTGACGTCAGTAGCCGCTCTTCTTCAACTCCCTGCTGACCGAGCTATCCATCTTGTTCGGTAGGGGGCGGTGTGCACATCTGCATTGCATTACATTGCAAATGTGCCGGGAAATTGATTGAATTGCCGGGTCTTTAGAGCAGCGTTCCCCAACCGGTGCCCACCGGTCCGCGGACCGGTACCGGTCCGTGAGTCATTTCGTACCGGGCCGCACAAAAAAGAATTAATAACATTATTTCCTTTTAATTGATTATCAGAGTCTGAAAGACGTTTTATTCTGAAAAATGACCTGATTCTCTCCTTCTCCGCGGGCCTTTTCCCCTGAGCAAAAAAGCTCTGCAAAGACGTGTGTTTACTCATTTTTTAGCAAGTTTGTGGGCTTTATTGAACGGTATCATGCGCGTCTCTTACTCTTGACACATGACAAGTGATAGTTACCACTCAATGAAGCCTGTTTGAGACAACAACTCTATCGGTGTTTTGGATGAAGGCTATCCTGAGATCGCCACTAAAGCACTGAAAACCCTGCTTCCATTTCCAACATCAAGCGGGATTTTCTGCCGTGACAGCAATCAACAACATTTTGGAATAGGCCTGAACTGAATATAAGGAACGCACTTCGGGTGTCACTGTCGTAGCTTATAGTCACACACAACAGTGGGACTGACACATCGAAAGCTAGCTAGTAACAATATAACGATGGAAAACCAGGCTAAGAAACGTAAAGATGGGTCAATTGAAAAAACGGCTGTTTATTTTACATAAAACTCCAAAAACTATTTTTCGCTTAAATCAGCTAAACTAGGTGTGGAAGTCACTAACTAGGATCACATCAAACCCAGAATGTACATGCATTAGCAGCGTAGCTGTCCAGGGCCTATCTTTCCTCCAAGTCCGTTCTGCCGGTCCGTGAAAATATGTCTTACATGAAAGCGGTCCGTGACGCAAAAAATGTTGGGGACCGCTGCTTTAGAGGACGCATCACAGACCATGGCGCTCCCTCAAATTGTGCAAACACTGTTAGAATTAGCTGAACAGGTAGAATCTAATAATATATCTGAGTCTGATGCCCGTGACCGAGTAGAACAAGTCATAGAGAGCTTGGCTGCATACTCTGCCGTCACAGATTTACACATTAATAGTAGCTCTGCCACTGTTTTATTCATTGTTTGACATCAAGTTGCTCAGTCTGTGATGCGTCCTCTAAAGACCCGGCAATTCAATCAATTTCCCGCAATGCAGATGTGCACACCGCTCCCTACCGAACAAGATGGGTAGCTCGGTCAGCAGGGAGCTGAAGAAGAGCGGCTACTATTTGCTATTTCTGCAAATGCATTTGAATTTGAATTGTGGTCACGATTTTACAGCCACGTTCTTAAAATGAAAATGCATTTCTGGAAATGCATTTGAATTTGAATTGTGGTCACGATTTTGCAGCCACGTTCTTGAAAATGAAAATGCATTTCTGGAAATGCATTTGAATTTGAATTGTGGTCACGATTTTGCAGCCACGTTCTGAAAATGAAAATGCATTTCTGGAAATGCATTTGAATTTGAATTGTGGTCACGATTTTGCAGCCACGTTCTGAAAATGAAAATGCATTTCTGGAAATGCATTTTAATTTTCAAATTTTACATTTCAAATTGAATTTTGGTATCTATTTGCTGGGGCATGTTTTGAAAATTAAATCTCAAATGTCTATTTCTTTTTCATTTTAATTAAGTGAAAGATTGAGCACTCTTGAAGAAGAAAATTAAAATGCAAATAGGATGATTGATTACTAATTTCATTTATGAGTCAAATAATGCAGCCACATTCTTAAAATGCAAATGCATTTCTGGAAATGCATTTTCATTTGAATTTTGGTAACAATTTGCTTCCATATGTGTGGTTGTGTGTGTGTCTGTGTCACCGAAGTGGCACGCAACCCCGTGCCTGTGAGACACGCCTCTCTTTCCCTCCTTTGCGGAAGTTTATATTTTGTTGCTTGAAAGTTTAGTGGTTGGAAGGCATTGAGAAGTTCATCACTAGCTAACGAGTAGATGGTAAACCATGGATCTTAGCTTGGAGGAAATACAGAGAATACTGTCGAAGGTTTGTGATATTTATGAATGGAGGCTTAGTTTGAATGCCTACTAGAGCTAGCTAGTTATGAATTTATAATGGTATCTTACGTTCAACGTAGTCCTGCTACATTGCTGGTATAAAGCTTGTGACACAGACCGGTAATTTTGCCGGATAAACCAGTTTTGCCTTGTGTTTGATGCCAACACAATCGTCTTAATGCTTAGCAAGCTTTCATGTGTCCTGCATGTATTCACTAGCTTGTGCTGTCTAATTTTCTCAATTAATCTGGTATCAGTACAAATTCCGGGATGTTGCCATTGAGGAGCTACAGAAACTACATCGAATTCACCCCCGTATAAATCCTGTAACTGGAACATACAGTAAGATTGTCTGTATAATCTTTATAGCTACACCACTGTTGTTCAACAGAATGCATATTGTTTCTGTTGATTAATATATATTTCTTTCAAGCTTTCAGCGACGGATCCCAAAAAGACCTGCTGAAGTTGATAGGCACCGTCCCCGTCAAGTATGAAGGTAATTAAGAAGCAATAATACATGTACTGCATGCCTGGCCTCTGTCCTCTGAATGGCCCATCTCAGATGAATAAGTCTTCTGCTTATATGTCTATTGAGCACTTTAAAGGACAGAGCTAGCTATATGTGTATTTTGTCAATCCAGGCCGCTCGTACAACCTGCCTATTCAGCTGTGGCTCATGGACTCCTTCCCCTTCACACCCCCCATCTGTCTGATGAGGCCCACCTCCAGCATGGTCATCAGGGAGGGGAAGCACGTGGACGCCCAGGGACGCATACACCTGCCCGGCCTCCACAACTGGGACCACGTAAGGCTGGGGATGGAGGAATAGATGGAGAATAGGGGGTGGGGTGGGGGGGTTGGTGGTCAAAGATCAAGATTGAGAGATCATGTGACATGATGATGTACTATGTACTATCCTCTCTTTTCTTTATTAGTATTCATCAATAGTTCATGTCTACGTTCCCCCCTCACTCCTCTCTCCTATTCCCTCTCTCCTCCCTCCTCCAGCCCAGATCCTCTGTGGTTGGCCTTCTGGCTGAGATGACCTCAAAGTTTGAAGATGAGCCTCCGTTGGCGACCAAACCCTCAGGAGAGAGCAGAGACCCCAATGACCTGTTAGGCTTCGTATCCAACCTCAAAGTCAACAGTGGTGGGCTTCCATTATCTCCATTATTAACAACACACATAGACATTTTAATTGTATTCATTTAGCAGATTATTTTATCCAAAGAATATATACATAAAGTAATATCATACAATACAAAATTCACATTCATTTATCAATTTGCTTTTGATTGCAGCTGGAGTACAACACAATGATCAACCAATCAACAAAGTCTCTGTCATTGGGGGAGGCGACCTAGGAATGGCTTCCGTGATGAGCATTCTGGCAAAGGTCTGTCACCCTCCCCGTGTTTTTTTTTTTCTTCCTTCAGATAATGTGTTCATTTAGCAGACCCTTTTATCCAATGCGATATACGGTTGATGATCTGCAGTGAAACCCTTTACCACTGAGCTATACCCAGTTTGTTCGATGTTAGAACAAGCATCCATGGCTGTCTTCTATTTCGTTGATGTTCTGTTCTTCCTCTATCGCACAGGGGAACGTGGACAAGCTCGTTTTTGTTGACATAGCAGAGAGCTCTACTAAAGGTGGCACCATGGACCTGGGAATCTTCAACTTGCCAAAGGTGGAGGTTTCCAAAGGTATAACATCTGTAAGACTGGATCATGGTTTCAGCTTAAACCTGGGATATGTCTGATATTACAGTGGATTTGAAGGAATAATGTAAAAAATATGGATACAACTTATTCAATGTGATCCATGTGACCTTTTAACCTTTTTTATTTTATACCTGCAGATCTCTCTGCCTCAGCAGGCTCCAGGGTTGTCGTGGTAACCGCCAACGCCTGGAGTGATGAGCAGTCGTATGTGAGTGTGGTCCAGACTAACGTGGACCTGTACCGGAGCATCATACCCAGCCTGGCCCGGCTCTGCCCAAACGCTGTCCTTCTCATCGCCTCCCAGCCAGGTCACAAAACACACACACACTTTTTTAGACAAATGACATACAGTGAAATTAAATTAAATGTATAAGGAGCTGAAATGTTCTCAGCTTTGACATGTTACAGGCACATAAACATCATCTCCACATTTCGCACACCTGCACACACACCCCAAAAATGGTATCACCATACAGCTCTTCATGTCTTACCATTATTGGAAAGACTTCCAAATCCTGTATGGATGTACCCTGTTACGTGTACAACTGAGGTCAAATCCTGCCCCCTCGCTAGTGGACATCATGACCCATGTGGCGTGGAGGCAGAGCGGACTACCCCCAACGCACGTGATTGGAGCAGGGTGTAACCTGGATTCTGAACGTCTCAGCCATATCCTGGACATCAGTCTGAACACACACAAGCAGGCCTGGGTCATTGGCGAGCTCTCGGACAACAAAGGTGAGAAGGAGCGTAAAAGACCAGCTGTACTTTGGCGTTCTGACTGGACCTTGTTTGTCTCCACCCCATGTCTATAGGGGAGGGCATAGCTTAGTGGTTAGAGTACTTGACTGCAGATCAAGACGGTTTCAGGTTCAAATGTGCCCCTGTACTGTATGTTGCATCTGCTAAATGAACACATGAATATTATTATAGGTGAGAGCTGCTCATATGAAAGCCATGGATACTTCATTGTTGTTTGCTGTGTTGCAGTGGCTGTGCTGAGTAACATTGGACAGACAGGGGCAAGCCAGCATCCAGAGATTGCTCCAAGGTCCAACGCCTTAAAACCAGTCCTAGACAGGTACAATCTCAGACCTCCCTACTCTTATGCCACTAAGATAAATCTGCTCCTGTTTGACATAAAATGGCACCCTATAGGGGTTGTTTGCCTTGATTGATAAAAATAAGGGAGAACTCGATCCAAAATGGTGTCCTAATGCTGCTGTATGTTGTGCTCAGGGCTGTGGAGTTGCTAAGAGGTCGGGGCCAGCGGTCCTGGTCCATGGGTCTGTCCCTGGCTGACATCACCTACAGTATCCTGATGAACCGGAAGAAGGCCCATTCTGTGTCTACACTGGCACAGGTACCAAACTATACCTAACCTTAACTCTAACCCAGCACAGGTATGCCATAGCTTCTTAGCTCAAACACGCTAACCATTAAATCTAACCACTACCCTCACTGTAAGCCTACCCTGACACAGGTATACACAGGGGTAGAGGTTTAGAGCATAGAGCACCAGTTAACTGTGTGTGTGTGTGTGTGTCTCAGGGCTGGGGCGGTTTAGGGTCGGAGGTGTTCCTCAGTCTTCCCTGTGTTCTGGGAGCGTCCGGCTCCACCAGGCTCGCTGGCGTGTCTTTGGCTCAGGATGAAGACGCCAAGCTGAGGGACAGCACAGCCTCCCTCTCCAACCTCATGGCACAGCTCAAGATATGATGTCATTTCCTTCGAATCTGCCTGCTGACAGGACTACCAGCCAACCAGCATGCAGAGAAGATAGTTTAATGATGTTAGTTTATCAGTCTGGCTTGGGTGGGAACAGATGTAGACTTTATTATAAGTGCTTCGTCAACCAGTAGTTTGCATATTAGGTATGGTTGAGTATGTTACTTGAATATATCTTTGTCTATGGCTAAATATGGTATGGTTAAAATCATTATTTATTAAAAAGTAGCATAATATTTAGCAAATGCCATCCATGAATGGTATTTTATATTGTGCTTCTATGCAGACTGTTTACGGTTTAACACTCCATTACTGAAAGGTAAGTCTCCTACTTCTTGCTGTAACAGACTGATAGATGATAGAACATATTCAGTGTAAATCGAGAATGCATGTTTAATATATATGAAAGCCCAGTGGTACACTGCTTTTAACCAAAAGTGTGAATTGTCAGAAATATAATATTCAATATGTAGTTAGTACAGGGTACTGGTGAACGGTTACAGCTGGTTCAATCATATTAAACTTTTCGTTTGCACTTAAACACTATTAACCCTGCATTTTGCCTTGAAAAGTGCCTTGATGTGTGATATGCCTTAACTGATATATGCCTTAAATGATATCCATACCTCTGTTGTAAATAAGGTGGAATTAAACAAATGACATTTTACTGTTACTGATATAACTGTGTTCCACAAGAAATAAAGGAAACATAGATGACAAGGTTCATTTTTTATAGAACACTTTTCTCAATATTGCTTAATGTATGGATTTTTCGCTTATTGGTCTTAGCTGTGAGGATTGGCACAGACAAGAACCATCCCAGATGTACCCCGACAACAAGAAACTGAATGTGCTACTGATAGTGATAATGTCTGTTTGTTCATCCTGAGCTAAACACCAACACAACATGTCTCTGGACCTCACCACACATACTTCCACCATTACTGCAAAGAAATCTGACAGAAAATAACTAAATGGACCAAACATACATGGCTGGTAGGTCTGTATATAATTTAATAAATCAGCAACAGTTATAAATGTTTCCAACCGAAAATCCTTTTTCCTGTACAGTATGGCTCAACTTCCGATTAATACAAAACACCTCCCTCTGTGAATGCTGGTGTTTTAAACATGCACCTTTTCTAGACAGGCAGTTTTAGCTTCAGGGTTAGTCTGTTCTCACTTTCTCCACTAGGTGGTGCCACTGCTTTGAACAACAGCAGGCTTGGTAGTGGGACTTTGGAGTCTCCCTGTATTTTGTGCATTGTTTGTTTTCAAATTCTTTTGAAGAGCGTGACCTTACTTTGTACGACTCTTGAAAATCTACTAAGGTTCCCTCCCACAATGTGTTGTTTAGCTTGTCTTCGTACAGATATAAATCTTTATATAATTATTTACAGTACATTATTGCTTGTGAAATCACATGCCTATCAAACACAAACCAGATTGAAACTCAAGAACGTTATTGAAGGGGTTGAAAAGGTAATCACAGGGTAAACAGCTGACTCCAACACAAATGAATATACACTTAGATGGGACTCAGCCCTATATCTGTGAAACATGCTATTTACAGTACAACAGGTTCTATTGCACCATGGATGAAAGAGAGAGTGAAAGAGAGAGACAAGACCCTGCTGCTGGTAAATTCAAACACAAATTGTTGGTCTGCTGATAAACATAGACTTTCGAACAATAACTTAAATGCCAAAAGTTATTAGAGGCTTCACACAGGCCACAGTTGTGTGTGCATGTGTGTTTATCAACAGTGTGTAACAGGGTACTGAGTTGTGTGAGCCTGCTCACAGCCAACCACAGTACAGTTTTGTTCTAAAGGAACAGCAGCTTCAGGCGTTTGGTGCTTGACAAACATTTAGCTTGCATGCTAACTAGAAAAGCCCTTGAGTTCGATGTTCGATGAGGAAATCCTACAGCTGGGAAGACTGAGGAACCAACCTGTGATTGGTTAAGACACTGTCGTAACAGGAAGCTGGACATGAAAGACAGGAAGTGCTTTGATGATGAAACAATTCTTTTCAATTGCTGCAGTATTTTGAAAGGGGTTACCACACCAGCACTGAAAAAAGATTAATGTTGTATCTTGATATTCAAACACACATATGACTACCAAGCACTCCCACACAAACACAAACATCCTTGCCTTTTGTGAGGCATACAAAAGTTTGGACCAGGGAACAATTCCACCTTCAATTTAAGTTAAATGGAACATATATAAAAGTGTAATTGCCCTTAAAAAAACACGAGAACACATCAAATGTTTGTACAAAGTATGAAAAAGCTTAATCAGGTCACAAGACCTGAAAAGACACAGACATGGGACTGGCCATAAAACAGGCTCCTGTTCTTCATTTAGCAACAGGCTTGTCAAAATACTTTGAATAAGCCAATTGGATTCGTTACGAATGCTTCTTATCTGTGCTTAATGGATCTTGCCTGGAATAATGCAATCACCCTAAATAATGAAACTCTGACCCACCTGAAGACAAAGGTTCGTTTTAAAGCCATTTGACTCAAGCCTCTTTAAGAAATGTCGCATGATAGGTAACAGTGGTCGAGTTTGACCCCGACGGCCAGGACCATGGCCCTGCCCGCAGCCTTCTACACCTACTAGTCCCTAACCTCCGCACTAGAAGGTGACTGATTTGGGCAGTTGATGGCTTCCTGTGTGCATCCTGTAAAAGTCTGGGCTGGACTGAACGGCCGGGACCCTTGGAGTCTGACCTGAGGGTGAACCAGGAAGGAGGGCGTGCCCTGGGTAGGCCGAGTGGCCCCTGGACACTGGCTGGGGGTAGGCCTTGCGGGATGACGTGGCTCTGTGCGCGTCTGTGTGTAGGTGGGGGGCACACTGGAATGGGGTGATTCTGTCGGCAAAGCAGGGAGGAGGAGGGGGGATGATGGAGTCCCGGACCCAGCTGTTCTGCTCCTCACAGTCTGGCTCCTGGGGGAGGGCAGGGAGGGCGCAGAACGAGGGGGTCGGAGGAGAGGGGGTCGGGGGGAAGGCTCTCAGATCGGGTTTAGGGAGGTAAACGGGCGGAGGCGGGAGGGGGTAGTCTGTGGGGTCATACTCCTGTATTGGCATGGGTGTTGGGAGTAGGCCTGTTTCCTGAGGACTGCAGGCCAGAGAGGGCCTCTGGGGAACGGTGGTAGCCATCTCCAGCAGCCTGTCCACCTCCTCGTCAGCCTCAGAGAGGTTGTCGTATTGGGAGGAGTTGGAGGGACGTCGGTCCCCCACGGCCATGGGCACAGAGAGAGCGACGGGAAACTTGGTGGGCTTGGGGGGCAGCATGGGGGGCGAGGATGCGGCGCGGGGGAGGCGCGGCACAGAAGGTCGGGGCTCCTCTGGAATGAGGTCCAGGGATGTAGGCGGAGGGGGGCGCTGGCTGGGAAGGGGAACCCGAAGAGGCCGAACCTGTGGCCCCAGACAGGGAGCAGGGGGGGAGGTAGAGGGGTGAGGTGGATACGGCCCCGGAATGCTCCCCGTCTCCAGGCAGGGTGCCCCAGGGTCCAAGGAGGCCAGACTGTCCTCCTCTGCGTAAAAGAGAGGTGGAGGCGGCAGGTCTGGGAGCTCCAGGGCCTCGGCCTCAGGCTGCATCGCAGGAACACCCAGGGCAGGGGGCTCGTAAGGCGGGGGCCAGTCCTCTGGCTGTCCCCTGGGCTCCACACCTCCAGGCTTGACTTCCTGGCCGTGGTCCCCGTCCCTAGGTCGGCTCCCGTCTCCAGGGACGCCCCGACACCTCTCGCCCCCTTCCCTTACCCCCCCGACCCCCGCATGGGGCTTGTCGTCCGCTCTGGGCGGTGGAGGAGGGGGGACGGCTCGGCTCGGTTTGGGCCTCTCCGGGGGGGTGGGGGCCTGCTTGTGCACTAGAACTGGATCTGGGGATGTGGTTTGTGCGGTGTCCTGGGGCTTCTCGGGTGAGGGGCTGCGGTCCAGGGTGAGGGTGTCTGGGCGCTGGGCCTGGTCCTGGGGCTCTGGAGGGGGCTCAGGCTGGAGGGGCATGAGCAGCACAGGCCTCTCCTCACCCAGGGGCATCTTGGGCAGCTCGTCCGACTTGGCTACGAATGGAGGGGAGGAAAGACGTGAAGAGGGTTTAGTGTTAACCTCTACAGAGCATGAGCGCGACAGACAGTCTAATAGGGGGACGTATGTGACAAATCGATCCACAATCAGTTCAATAGCTAGCCAGTTAGCGACTGGCTTGGCTCGGAAGCAGGGCTAGGCCGCGTCCCAACAGAGGTGGTATCTGAGATGTGCTTGCTCTGTGACGTGCCTGGTCAACACTGTACAGACCGTTCCTTGACTCTGGCCACCAAAACACTTTAAGAACTCTGCCCTTCTGACCCCAGATCATCTGCTGTACTTTTCTACACGCACTACTGGTACGTGGCTTGGGGGTCAAATGTGAAATGAATAGAATGCAAGAACGACTGAGAGAAAGTAAGAGAGAGAGAGAGAGATCGAGAGAGAGATTGAGAGAGAGACACAGCGGCAAATGTGACAGCCCCACCTGGTGGTGGGAGGTCCAGCCTCATCCTGCGGAGCTCCGTCATGGCGGCGTGCAGCTGCTCCACCACGCCGTCGTCGGGCAGGTGGAAGGACACGGCCAGGTCCTCCTGCAGGAACTCCCGCAGGTCCTCCATGGGCAGCCTGAGCAGGCGCTCTGGTGACACCCCAGCACGGCCAGGCAGCACAGGGACGCCACACAAGGGAAGAGAGACCATTCGGGGAGTTCATTTGGTGAACACCGAGAAGCATCAGGTTAAGAGTAGAGCAGGGCAGAGCATAGCAGAGTAAGGTAGAGTATATTAGAACAGAACATAGTAAAGTACAGTAAGATAGAGTAGAGCGGAGACAAGTAGAGAAGAATAGAGCAGAATAGAGCAGAGCAGTAAATGACTGATCTCCGGGAGGAAATTGCACGTAAGCTGATGTATTGAGAGTCTTCAGCCAATCATCTTAGGCTCTCCATAGAGAGCATCCAATACGGAGATGGGATTCCCCTTCTTCTCCATAGCAACCGGCAACATTATGTAAGCGAGGAAGATAAGAGCCAGCCAACCGTGTGTGTGTGATGTAATCTAACGAAGCAGTCGTGTGGCCAGACAACTGCTTTATCTGACTTACGGAGCACAGAAGATGACATCACCCTGCTCACTCTTGTGTAGTTTGAGGGTGGTGTTAGGACTTACTCTTGTGTAGTTTGAGGGTGGTGTTAGGACTTACTCTTGTGTAGTTTGAGGGTGGTGTTAGGACTTACTCTTGTGTAGTTTGAGGGTGGTGTTAGGACTTACTCTTGTGTAGTTTGAGGTGTGGTGTTAGGACTTACTCTTGTGTAGTTTGAGGGTGGTGTTAGGACTTACTCTTGTGTAGTTTGAGGGTGGTGTTAGGACTTACTCTTGTGTAGTTTGAGGGTGGTGTTAGGACTTACTCTTGTGTAGTTTGAGGGTGGTGTTAGGACTTACTCTTGTGTAGTTTGAGGGTGGTGTTAGGATTTACTCTTGTGTAGTTTGAGGGTGGTGTTAGGACTTACTCTTGTGTAGTTTGAGGGTGGTGTTAGGACTTACTCTTGTGTAGTTTGAGGGTGGTGTTAGGACTTACTCTTGTGTAGTTTGAGGGTGGTGTTAGGACTTACTCTTGTGTAGTTTGAGGGTGGTGTTAGGACTTACTCTTGTGTAGTTTGAGGGTGGTGTTAGGACTTACTCTTGTGTAGTTTGAGGGTGGTGTTAGGACTTACTCTTGTGTAGTTTGAGGGTGGTGTTAGGACTTACTCTTGTGTAGTTTGAGGGTGGTGTTAGGACTTACTCTTGTGTAGTTTGAGGGTGGTGTTAGGACTTACTCTTGTGTAGTTTGAGGGTGGTGTTAGGACTTACTCTTGTGTAGTTTGAGGGTGGTGTTAGGACTTACTCTTGTGTAGTTTGAGGGTGGTGTTAGGACTTACTCTTGTGTAGTTTGAGGGTGGTGTTAGGACTTACTCTTGTGTAGTTTGAGGGTGGTGTTAGGACTTACTCTTGTGTAGTTTGAGGGTGGTGTTAGGACTTACTCTTGTGTAGTTTGAGGGTGGTGTTAGGACTTACTCTTGTGTAGTTTGAGGGTGGTGTTAGGACTTACTCTTGTGTAGTTTGAGGGTGGTGTTAGGACTTACTCTTGTGTAGTTTGAGGGTGGTGTTAGGACTTACTCTTGTGTAGTTTGAGGGTGGTGTTAGGACTTACTCTTGTGTAGTTTGAGGGTGGTGTAGGCCATGGCGGTGAGGACCCTTTCCCCCTCCAGGATGTAGATGTCCCACAAACGCAGCGTCAAGGTGAACGGGGTCTGGGACAGCCACACAAGAAAAGACAGAAAGAAAGAAAGAAAGAGAGAAAGACAGACAGACAGACAGACAAAGACAGACAGAGAGACCATAACATAAGAACCGTGAGTACACAGATGTTTAGGAGAATGTTTTCTCCATGACAAAAGAAAGGTGGGTTCAGAGAAGTGCTGTCTCACCCTGTCAATGAAACACTGCAGGAACCACTTGGTGGTATAAATGCCTGTAGACATCTGCTCCTTGTCCTTGAGAAGAGGGAGACAATAGAACGGAAAAGGATTTAGAGGAACATTTTAACCATTCTATCATTCCCAGTGGTCCAAACACCTTGGACCATGACGTCTCTATGCTGTAACTTGGATGAGACGGTAGGAATTTCTGTTATGTGCTAGGGAAAAGGTTTGTAAACACTCTAGTCACTCATTGTATAGTCACTCATTGTATTCTCAGGCCTTTACATATAGCTGTGCATTTCTAGTATTTTATTATATAGCACTATTTGCACTTGTTGTATATCTAAATGTAAACGTATATACATTGTCATCTGTGGCATTTGACATTTTATTCAATTATCAAATGATTTTATCCATAGTGACATACAAGTACATTCAGTACAGCAGCAAAATAAGCTACCAGGCCCACCTCAGCTACCAGGCCCACCTCAGCTACCAGGCCCACCTCAGCTACCAGGCCCACCTCAGCTACCAGGCCCTCCACAGTACCAGGCCCACCTCAGCTACCAGGCCCTCCACAGTACCAGGCCCACCTCAGCTACCAGGCCCTCCACAGTACCAGGCCCACCTCAGCTACCAGGCCCACCTCAGCTACCAGGCCCACCTCAGCTACCAGGCCCACCTC